>NC_041230.1:50048466-50083285 GCF_002837175.3 Physeter macrocephalus | reverse complement strand
AGACGCAAGAGGGAAGAGATATGGGAACATAGGTATATGTATAACTGATTCACTTTGTTATAAAGCAGAAACTAACACACAATTGTAAAGCAATTATACTCCAATAAAGATGTTAAAAAAATTTTTTTAAAGACCCTTTTGCCATATAAGGTAACATCCTCAGGTTCCAGGAGGTTTAGACCTGGATATGCTCATTATCAGCCTACCATAACCATTTTCTACACATCTATCAGGAGTCACCTTGGATGTCAGTTGTTCCACGAGGACTTTACTGTTCAACTTCTCTTCTCAGCTCAAGGTTATGTGCCCTCACAATCTCCTGCTTCCCTGCATATTGAGCACACTATAGTATGTGACATTTGTCACTGGCCTGTTTCCTGATTAAAAACTCATCTCCCTGAAGGCAGAGGACAGACCTAATGCATGGAAAGGTATGTCATTTATGGAAGGGCATATAAAACTAGTAGTGGGGGAAAATGAAGCTCCAGAACAACAGGTACAACTTGGGCACTGGTTAAAGAACACCTGTGTCTGGAAAGATACAACCCAACTTTGCCCTGTGGTTTCCTCTGCAGAGAGGATGAGGATTGCTGAGGCAAGCATGAAGGCCGACGTCTATTCCACTCCTGTGTCGTCATGCTTTTATCATGAGAACGTGTTCATGAATTACTTGAGAATTAAACAGCGGCATATTTGAGACTGTGGCATTTCCTAGCTTTCTATTTGAACAAACAGTTGTGTGTGTGTGTGTGTGTGTGTGTGCGCGCGTGCGTGTGTGTGTGTGTGTGTGCAGTACCCAGTGGACACCAGTTTGAAAGTATTTACAAGAAGACCACTTTTGGTCTGCTAATAGTCATGACAAGATTGCTTCTCTCTAAACTGTTTTCCTCGATACAATTGATGCAAACATGATTTAACAGAGTACAAAGGAAAAGAAATTAGAAGTATTATCTGATCATATAAGCTTAAAATCAATATGTAGTTATCACAATTGCTTTAAAAAAACTTAGGTCACATTAACTGAATAAATCCTTGGAAATGTTTAAGGATATTGTCTGGAGACATTTGAGAATATCCCAATTTGCAAATTCCATCCCTCTTCATTCTATGTCACTTATATTACCACATTTATGGAGTTAATTTATTCTGTTTTTCTATCAATTACTGAGAGAACAATAATAAAATATCCCAGTGTGATTCTGTGTTTTTCCATTTATCACTTTAGTAATGTCATTTTTTGCTTCGTATATTAAGCTCTTTTAATAGGTACATACACATATATGACTGTTGAGTCTTCCTGACAAACTGACAATTTAATTAATATGAAATATCCTTCTTTACTTCTGGTAATACTTCTCTGTCTTGACATCTACTTTGTCTAATATTTATATAGCTACATCCTCTTTCTTAAACTTACTGTTAACCTGATATATCTTCTTCCATCCTTTTACCTTCAATCTATGTCTTTATATTTAAACCGTTTCTCTCACTAATGGCGTATAGTTAGGTCTTACTTTTTTATCTAATCTAACAACTCTGCCTTGTAAATGAAGTGTTTTGTTCCTTTATATTTAATGTAGTTATTGGTTAGATTATGTTTAAGTCCACCATTTTGTACTTCTTTGCAATTTATACCATTTACTCCAACTGTTTCATCTATTCCTTTGTTCCTTCTTTTCTCCATTAATTTGGGTAAATTGGGTATTTTTTAGTATTGCATTTTCTCTCCTTTGACTTTTGAACTGTATCACTTTGTGTTATTTTCTTTAATAATTTCCCTAGAGTATCACCATCTATTAGAAATACAATGTGAGCCACACATGTAACATTTACTGAATATCTCAATTTTCTAGTTGTCACATTAACAAAATTAAAAGCAGTTAAATTAATTTAATAATATATTTTATTTAACCCAACATAACCTAAATATTATCACTTTAACGTGTAATAAATATAAAAAGAATTAATGTGATATTTTAGATTCTAAAATTACACTCATACTAAGTCTGTGAAATCTGATCTGAATTTTATACCTGCAGCATATCATAACAGTTAAAAGTAGTTCTACAAGAACAATAAAATGGTGTTTCATAGAAAAATGTGTACACCACTTCAGTTTTTCATTTAAATTTTAATAATTAAATGACAAATTCATCTCTTCAGTTTCATTAGCCACATTTCAAATGCTTAGCAGCCACATGTGGCCAGTACTGCTGTATTGAACAGCACAGCTCTGGAGTTTACAATATGTAAGTTTAACTTTATCAGAGTCTAGCCTAAAATAATACTGAATACTTAATTAGCAATGAAGTACTCCCACAACAGCACAATTCCATTTATCGTTCCTCATCCTTTGTGCTATATCCACATATCTTTTTCTTCCACTTATGATATAGACCTTGCAACACAGAACTATGATTTTTGCTTTAAACAGCCTATAGTCACCCAATCAAAAAATGGGCAGATGATCTAAATAGACATTTCTCCAAAGAAGACATACAGATGGCCAAAAAGCACATGAAAAGATGCACAATGTCACTAATTATCAGAGCAATGCAAATCAAAACTACAGTGGAGGTACCACCTCACACCAGTCAGAACGGCCATCACCAAAAAGTCTACAGTGCTGGAGAGGTTTTAGAGTAAAGGGAACCCTCCTGCACTGTTGGTGAGAATGTAAATTGGTACAACCATTATGGATAACAGTATGGAGGTTCCTTAAAAATCTAAATATAGAAGTGCCATATGATCCAGCAATCCCACTCCTGGGCATATATCCAGAGAAAACCATAATTCAAAAAGATACATGCACTCCAATCAGTGTTCACTGCAGCACTATTTACAACAGCCAAAACATGGAAGCAACCTAAATGTCCATTGACAGAGGAGTGGATAAAGAAGATGTGGTACATATATACAATGGAATATTACTCAGCCATTAAAAAGAACAAAATAATGCCATTTGCAGCAACATGGATGGACCTAGAGATTATCATACTAAGTGAAGTAAGTCAGACAGAGAAAGACAAATATGATATCACTCACACGTGGAATCTAACTTTAATAAATGATATAAATGAACTTATTTGCAAAACAGAAACAGACTCACAGATTTCGAAAACAAACTTATGGTTACCAAAGGGGAAAGGTGGGGGGTAGGGATAAATTAGAAGCTTGGGATTAACATACATATACTACTATATATAAAATAGATAACCAACAAGGACCTACTGTATAGCACAGGGAACTCTACTCAATATCCTGTAATAAGTACGGGAAAAGAATCTGAAAAAGAATGAATATATGTATACATATAACTGAATCACTTTGCTGTACACTTGAAACTAAGACAACATTGTAAATCAACTATACTCCAATAAATTTTTTAAAAAACAGCCTATAGTCTTTTGAAGCTTAACTATATATTTAGTATGAATAAAAAATAATATCTAAAAATTAGGTTTTAGGTTCACCTACATATTTACTCTTTCTCATGCTCTTCAGTCTTTATCTGACAGGGAATGCACTGAATCTGTAGATTGCTTTGGGTAGTACAGTCATTTTCACAATATTGATTCTTCCAATCTGAGAACATGGTATATCTCTCCATCTGTTTCTGTCATCTTTGATTTCTTTCATCAGTGTTTTATAGTTTTCTGTGCACAGGTCTTTTGCCTCCTTATGTAGGTTTATTCCTAGGTATTTTATTCTTTTTGTTGCAATGGTAAATGGGAGTGTTTCCTTAATTTCTCTTTCAGATTTTTCATCATTAGTATATAGGAATGCAAGAGATTTCTGTGCATTAATTGTGTATCCCTGCTACTTTACCAAATTCATTGATTAGCTCTAGTAGTTTTGGTGGGAGTGTAAATTGATACAGCCACTGTGGAGAACAGTCAGTCTGGAGGTTCCTTAAAAAACTAAAACTAGAACTACCATATGACCCAGCAATCCCCCTACTGGGCATATACCCTGAGAAAAATATAATTCAAAAAGACATATGTACCCCAATGTTCATTGCAGCGCTATTTACAATAGCCAGGTCATGGAAACAACCTAAATGTCCATCGACAGATGAAAGGATAAAGATGTGGTACATATACACCATGGAATATTACTTAGCCAGAAAAAGGAATGAAACTGGGTCATTTGTAGAGATATGGATGGACCTAAAGTCTGTCATACAGGGTGAAGTAAGTCAGAAAGAAAAAAACAAATATCATATATTAATGCATATATGTGGAATCTAGAAAAATAGTACAGATGAACCTATTTCCAGGGCAGTAATAGAGACGCAGATGTAGAGAATGGACGCGTGGACACAGAGGGGAAGGGGAAGGTGGGATGAATTGGAAGACAAGATTTGACACTACCATGTGTAAAATACATAGCTAGTGGGAACCTGTACCTGCGGTACGGCACAGGGAGCTCAGCTCAGGGCTCTGTGATGACCTAGATGGGCAGGATGGGGCGGATTGGGAGGGAGGTCCAAGAGGGAGGGGATATATGTATACATATAGCTGATTCACTTTGTTGTACAGCAGAAACTAATACAACATTGTAAAGCAATTATACTCCAATAAAAAAATTTCTAAAAATTAGATTTTAGGTTCACCTACATTTTTACTCTTTCAGTGCTCTTCAGTCTTTATTGTAGACCTGATTTCTCCCCTTTAAAATTTCCCTTTAGCTTGAAGAACTTTCTTTACCATTTCTTATAGTGCAGGTATGCTGGCACCAAATTTGTCCAGCTTTCCCTCATTTAAAAATTTCTTTAAAGATGTCATTCCATTGTCTTCTGGCCTCCATTGTTTCTGATGAGAAATCAGCTCAATTTTTATATTGTTCTCATGATGTACATGTGTTTTTCCTCTCTCTGATTTTAGTATTTTCCCTTTAACTTTCATTTTTGCCAGTGTGACTATAATGTCTAAGAAGGGTGTTTTGTTTTGTTTTTTAATTTATCCTATGTGGGGTTCTCTGATTAGTTCTGTTAAGCTTCTTAAATTTTCAGTCTCTTGTTGTTGGACCAGGATTTTTTTATGTCTTTAAAAAAATGGGAAAAAAAAAATCCAAATACAGAAAGACTAGTTACTCACTGCAAAACATTCAGAAAAAAATCAAAACATTTTAAAGATGAATGTCATCTGCAATCTCACTGTGGAATATTTCCACAAATTTTTTCAATGCACTCCCCCCACATTTTACATAAATATGATTATTTATGCAATAATAAATATTTAATCACCTTTGCTTGTTAAGAATATCTCATGGCAAAGTTCATATCAATATTTAGAAAGCTACATTGTTATTTTTAAATTTTTATTGGAGTATAGTTGATTTACAATGTTGTATTAGTTTCAGGTGTACAGCAAAGTGAATCAGTTATACATATACATATACCCACTCTATTTTTTAGATTCTTTTCCCATATAGGCCATTACAGAGTATTGAGTAGAGTTCCCTGTGCTATACAGTAGGTCCTTATTAGTTATCTATTTTATATATAGTAGTATGGATATGTCATTTAAGGATAAAGAAGACGTGGCACATACATAGAATGGAATACCACTCAGCCATAAAAAAGAACGAAATAATGCCATCCGCAGCAACATGGATGGACCTAAAGACTGTCACACTGAGCAAAGCAAGCCAGACAGAGAAAGATAAACATCATATGATACCGCCTATATGTGGAATCCAATAAAAGAGCACAAGTGAACTTATTCACAAAACAGGAATAGAGCCACAGATGTAGAAAACAAGCCCGTGGCTACCAGGGGGAAGGGGGGGGTGGGGAGGGACAAACTGGGAGACCAGGATCTTTTTTTTTTTTGGAGTATAGCTGCTTTACACTGCTGTGTCAGTTTCTGCTGTACAGCAAAGTGAATCAGTCATATGTATACATATATCCCCTCTTTTTTGGATTTCCTTCCCATTTAGGTCATCACAGAGCACCGAGTAGAGTTCCCTGTGCTATACAGTAGGTTCTCATTAGTTATATATTTTATACATAGTAGTGTGTATATGTCAATCTCAAGCTCCCAATTCATCCCACCCCACACCGTTTTTTGTTTTTTTTTTAATTTGGTACTTCTCTGGTTGTTTGAGTTTACATGAAGTTTTTAGTTACTAACATTGCATTTTTCAATTCTAGGATTTCCATCTTGTTATTTTTTATAGGTGCCAAATCCCTTCTGAAATTCCCCATTTCTTTACTCATTAAATGACTCATTTCCTATAGATTTTTAAACATTTGCACTACATTGTTATTCTAAAATTCTTATCTGAAAATTATAACATCTGAGTTGCCTGTGGGCAAGTGACCATTTTTCTGTTTCTTTGCGAGTCTTCTAATTTTTTATTGCATGTTCAGCAGTGTCTAGGAATGGCCTCTCCCTCTGAAGTTAAGTCCTTATAGATTTCTTTGTGTCCATAGCTCTTTGATGGCTTTAAAGAAAAGAAGGATTTTGTTATTATTGTTTGCCTAGTGACTTGTGGTTGTGTTGTTAGGGGTGAGGGTCTTTCACATATTCCTATATGCTAGTTAGAGGTGCAATACCTCATTTAGGTTTTGTTGCATAATAAACTTTCCCAAAAGTTAGCAGATTGAAACAACAATCATTTGTTTAGCTCACATGTCTGTGGTTGGCAATTTGGTCTGAGTTCACCTACATGGTTTTTCTGGTCTCCGGTGGGGTCTCAATACATCTGTAGCCAAGTACTGGTCAGGTTGGAGGATTCACTTCTGAGTGTTGGCTGCCTATCAGCCAGTACAATGTGGGCAACTGAGTGACCTGTATCTCATCCTCCAGCAGGCAAGCTCAAGTGTGCTCCTATGGCAGCTTGGCAGCAAAACCAGCCAGACCATGAAGGTTTCTTAAGGCCTATCCTTGAAACTAGCAAATTGTCACATCTGCCACATTTTATAGGCCAAACAAGACACAAGTCCAGGCCAGATTCAAGACATGGGAATATAAACTTTGCCTCTTGATAAAAGGAGCAGCAAAGTCACAGCAATAGGCTGTGTCATGGAAGTGTTGAGAATTGTAGCTTTTTTTTTTTTTTTTTGCAATCAACTAAAAAGTATAACAGTTTGTTCCTTTTGATTTTTTTTCATTTTTAATTAAGTATTCAAATTACCTTTTCCAAAAGAGCAACAAAATCTATTTTTCTATGTTTCTCAGAAAAAAAAATAATGTATCACAGACTGCAATCAATCAAAATTGGTAGTGTTCAATCCATGAATACCAACAGTGTAGGGTAATCATATAATGACTTCAGAGAAGCAGAGGTAGGTTTTATTCTACTCTAACCCCATGAGTCTACACTTTAAGCAGTATTTTGGTTTAACGAGGAACAGCATAAGAATAGCGCTGTCAGTCTGGGGCATTTGAGGAAGAAGAAATCAGTTCAGACCGAGACTCAAAATCACACCATAAGACTGATGGTTAAAGGAATCAGAGCTGTTTTTCTTGGAGAAGGGAATCTTCAATAAAGATAAGCCAATAGGCTTCAAATATCTATAGATTTGTTTGGTTTAATCATTTTTTTAAAACCAGGAATTGGGGGTTATTTTCTTACCTAAACTATTTGTGTTGAGATATAATTCATGCGCCATAAAATTCAACATATGAAAGTATACAATAGAGTGGGGTTGTTACATTCAAAAGGTTGTACTGTTATCACCACTATCTAATTCCAGAACATTTAACCACCCCAAAACCCCATACCTGCTAGCAGTCACTCCCTATTCCTCCCTCATCACAGCCCCTGGAAACCACTAATCTACCTTCTGTCTCCATAGATCTGCCCATTCTGGGTATTTCATATAAATGGAAATGTACAACTATGTCGTGTTTCGTGACTGGCTTCTTTCATTCAACATGATGTGCTTTATATCTATCCATTCTATAGCTTGTATCAATACTTCATTCCTTTCTATAGCTGAATAATATTCCATTGGGTAGATAGATCATATTTTTAACCATTTTAATTGATGGACATTTTGGTTGTTTCCACTTTTTAGCTATTATGAACATAGTGTGAACATTCATGTATAAATTTTTTTTGAAAACCTAAGATTTCTGTTTCCTTGGATATTATACCTGATTGTTGGGTCAGTTTCATTTATTCTTGAAGGCAAAGCCAATGCTAAAAGCAAAGAATTTTCTACCACAGGAAACTATGTTCACAATGGAATGAACTTCATTGAAAGATAATAAGCTGTCTGTACCTGGAGAGGTAGCAGAGCAAACTGGATGAGATTCTTGACAGAATATGGAATGTTAGACTAGCAAGATGCAGGACTATAGAGTTTAGGAGCAAATATTCTGGTGCTTAACTGCTTGAGTTCAAATTTCACTTTTGCTACTTGCCAGCTATGTGCCAGCTTTGGGCAAACCACTTAATTTGGTTTAGCTTCTGAATTTCCTCATATTTAAAATAAAAACACCTAACTCTCTGGTATTAAATTACATACTATATGTAAAACTCCTGGCACAAGGCCTGGCACAGAGTAAGTGCTCGAACAATAGAAGCTGTTCTCATTACTACGATCATCATGAGACTTGAGTTTTAGAAATCCTTCTTTAAAATACATACTGGATATCCCTTTATCATTACTGGATATCCCATATCATTACTCACTCATACTCTCTCCATTTCTCAGTTCCTCCGTGTTTTTTTCTCCAAATAAAGTTTTCCAAACATAAACAGATTAAAAATCACCTGGAAGCTAACCCAAACTCTGTATCATTCCACAGAGAACTGGTTTGATTCACATTTAAAGGAGTAAATTAAAAGGTGTATTTGTAACCAAGATATAATTCCTTGAGAGGACTCCAGTCTCCTTTAGGTCAGCAGGGCCATTATTGGGTCAGATGACCATATACGTGTCCCTTACAACTTTCCCATGAAGGAGCTCAGAGAGTTCAATTCACCTGCCTAAGCAGTAAAGCCAGGATCAAACACAGTTAATAGAATACGGTGGCGTGGGGACCTCAAAACCTGGGTCCATCTAACTCCAGAACACGGCTGAGTGTATTACCAAATGAATAGTTCAACAAACAAATTAACAAAGTTGTTGAAAAAATGCCAACATTTCTCTATTTAGCCAAGTAAAGTATATAAATATATATATATTGCTTACTGTATACCAGGCACCAATCCTGAGAACTTTACATGTGTTAATTGGCTCAAACTTCATAACAGTCCCATGAGGAGGGACTATTATTACTATGATGATGTCCCTTTTACAAACAGGCAAATGGAGACACAGAAAGATTAGTACCTATTCAAGGTGACTCACCTGTTATGTGGCAAAACTGGAACTCCAATGCTGGCCCTGGAGCCCATGCTGTCACCCACCATGCTATGTTGCTACAGCACAAAGAGAAAAAACTGACAGTAGGTAATTGGTCTACCTACTAAACCTTTACTTCTCCCAAGATGCCCCCCTTCTTGTCAGGTGTGAAATCTCCTGTGGCCAGAACAGAGGTCCTATATCCTAGGTATCACTGAAGGAGCCTGAGTCCCAAGCAGAAAATTCCACAGTATTCCCAGACCCAAAGCCACAGGAGTAAGGAAAACATTCTCCTTTTACAAGAAGCTTAGGGTTCTCTCCCTGTTCTGGATGCATCAGCCACCCCTGCTCTTGACTCCTGCTTTCTGCTCCTCCACTCTCTCTGCTTCTTGTTATTAATTACCTCTGCAGACTTCTGGCGTCTTCAGCCCAATAGTTCTGAGCTCATTCTGTCTACCCAGAGGCTGGTTACTCTTAACCTGCACTCTGCCTCCAGTAACAAGCTACAAGGCCCTGCATCCCACAGATTAGTGATAACACTCAGCCTCTTCTTTCCTGATGTGCTGCGACTGGAACCGTGTCCTCCGGCACCCCTTTCACCCTGTATAACACATCACCCTTTGCTTTGGCTTCCAGTCAGACAAGAAAACGAGCAAAGTTCTCACTCCAGTGGACAGCAGGCATTGGGATTCTTTCAGAAAAACACTTGCTCTTCAGCATGACATAATTCAGTTAGCCTCCACCCATTGCAGAGATACTCTGAATCTCTCCTCTTATATGAACCAAATGGCATCTTTGAAGAAAGCATTTAAAATTGCCCACATTCAGCATCACGAGATTACTTCTAAACATTTCAAAAGCTATGTTTGCATTCGAAATATATTTTACTTTTATATGACTCAGTTGGCTCATACCCCAACCCCATTTTATGGTTAAAGAGAATGATGCTAAAAGGTTTTAAATTATTTACTTTCCATCAGTGGCTCTCAAAAGTTAGTACATGTAAGATACACTTCAGGTGAGCAACAAGAATGGGTTTGTTGTTCTGGTTTTTAAAAATCTGCATTTTCAAAAAGGAATCTTCACTGATGCCCCCTCTCCCTTCCTGTCACCCCTCATTTATTCTGATACAGGTAGCCCAATACTCTGAGAAATACCTCAGCAGAGTAAGTAAGGGAGTCTGTGGATAGACTTCAGGGGTCTATGCAGTTAATAGGAAAAAAGTTTCGCATCTTTGTTTTCAGTATCTTCTTATTGAAATTTAGCATTTCCTTCAATAATGAATGTAAGTAGCAGACCATAGTTGTATTAGCAGGGTCTGTGACGTTGTCACCAATACAAGTTACAGATATTTTTATATCACACGGGTTTTGCAGCTGTTTCAAAATACCTTTTACATTTCACCAGTTCTTCAAAATTATAGTTGTAATAGACTTGCTGCTATAGCTCATCAATGTATTTTTTAAAAAGCACATGGCAAATTTCATTTTATTCAGTATTCTGATAATTGTAATTTAATAGAATTGGTGGCTTTTGTAATCCAACATGTATTTTATGCATTTAAAAGCATTATTCTGAGAAGGGTTGCACAGGATTCACCACACTGGTTAAAGGGTCAATAAATTTAAAAGAAAAAAAAAGTTTAGGAACTTCTGTTCTCAGACCTTCCCCTCAACACCTCTAACTGCCACGATGCTCACCTGACTAGGGAAGCCAATCTATTGGCTGGGTTGAGCCAATCAGGTTCTCCCTCTTAATTTAAGAAATAGCCAGCTGTCAGACTGGAGAGACTCTGGGGATAAAAGGTGTAGAATCTGGGCTGCAGTGAGTTCTACTGAAAGCCACAGACAGACATGAAGAAGTTGAGAGAGCTGGCCTGCACAGAGCAGGCAAAGTGAGGGAAGCAGAAATTAGTTCCATGGGTTCCAATCTATAGACTGAGATGGGCTAAAAGAAAAAGACCATTCCAGTTGCCCCATGGCTCAGCTGTATTTCCTGTCTCAGACCTTCATGAGATTCACTTATCTCCTTATAATCTATCTCCCTCCCCTTTCCTAGTTGGGGTTTCTGCTCCTCATAACCAAGGCCTTGACTGCAACTGCCTGTGTGCCCCTTATTACTCATTCCAGTGTCTGTCCGTATTCATCCACATCATCACTTAGGTTGCATAGTGGTAAAGAGTCTGTATGTTCAATTCAGACGTCTTGAATGTATCCTCTGCCACTTTCTGGTTTAAGAACATGGGCAAGTGGCCTAGCCTTTCTTGTCTTACCTGGAAAATAAGGACAAGTGCCTCCTTGTCTTATCTGGAAAATGAGGACATTAACAGTATCTACCTAAGGTGAGCATCCAATGAATTAATACATGTAAAATATATGCCTGGTAGGGAGCAAGTGCTGCTGGGTAATTGCACGCAATTATGATGCTCATTGTCCCTAAGTCACAGGCCTTGGACTCTACATGATCTGTACCTGCTCACCTCATTTTTCAGCAGCACAGCCCTAATCAGAGCTAACAGTGATGGACAGGCCTAGTCTAGGACCAGGTGCCTCCACAAATTGGCATTCTCAATCAGCAACCTTAGACTTGCTTTCTGCAAAAAGTTTCCACGTCATGAAGATTCTCAGAGTCTTGTTCAAGTATTAGAATGGATTTACTTTACATGAGATAATTGTTTCTCATATGCTGAGGCTTCTCTACTTGTCTGGGCCAAAATATATTACATCTCCACTGACAGACAATTGGCTCAGACCCTTGCTAACACTGGGACCCCTTAGCACATGGAGTGTGCCGGATACATGTGAGGAGCTGCATGCTCTCGGGGGAAGGACAGTTACTAATGTATCCCTGAACTGAACACAGTAGCTCCAAGAAAGGACAGCACCCCTCCAGGCTAACCACCTGATCATGCACATCTCCTCCACAATGGGACCCTGAGCGCTTCCTCTCTTATTTACAAATACCATCTAGCACCAGGTTCTGAACATAAACACACAGTGGAGCAGCTGCTGCTTCCTGGACACACATCTACCCTGGAGGGCTGTCAAAGAGGCAGAGGCACAGAAAGCTTGCTCCAAGTGTTCAATTTCAGATCTCATATCTATTTGGCTTAACCTCTGTACCTCAATCATTGGCATACACATCAGGGAAGTCACCTGGGGTTGATGTAGAATGCTAGAAAAGCTTGTCTGAGATTTTTTTCCTAACCATCAGGCAGTTTCATTGCTGCCTTTGGGTTTAGTTCTGTTAAGTGATTGATGGGGGGAAAAAACTTTCAAAGTTCAACCAGACTAAGAACCTCTATCCAAAGAAGATGAATAATGTAATTAACCAAGATAAGTGCTGGTCTAATTCTTAAAGTCTACTACAGACAAAGATTGTGAACTCCCTCCATTCTCTCACTATACCCTTTAATCATGCTAACATTAGAAAAGTTATTAGAATAATAACAATAATAATATTAATAACAGTGAATACATATTTAATAAATGGTAGGGTAGCTATGTGCCAAATAATTTCCTAAGTATGTTACATGTGTTAGTTCATTTAACTTTCACAAAAAATGCAGCAGGTGCTATCATTATCCCAATTTTACAAATAGGCTCAGGGAGGTTAAGTGATTTGCTCAGGGTTATTTATCCTACTAGTCATGGCAAAGCCAGGATTGAAGCTCAGGTACCTGGATCCAGGGCCAACTGCTTAAATAAGACATGATTCTGTCAACCAGCATTCCTTCTGCTACAAGTTGAGCCCATTTTCCCTTAAGCATCTGTGGAATATAATAAAACCACTTAAAACAGCCTTTCCCACTGTCCTCAAAGATGGGAAAGTATCTCTTCACCCCTTCACGTATTTCTCCTGCAGACAGCTTTGGCGTGGACTGCCCAGGTCCTCTGCCAATGCTGCCACTGAGTTCCTATGCAACTTGGCTGCATTATTTTCTGGGTTCTGAGTCCAGAAAGGGTAACTAATCTCTTATTCTTACAAGATTCAGATTGTCACATGTGCCCACTCAGGAGAGAATGTAAAATTTGGCCAGTTTTTTACCCATTCAGCTCCTGGACTTTATCAGGGGAATCAAGGAGTATTAAAGACATCTCCAGATTTCTAAAATCAAAGATTTTACCAACACACATCCTTTCTGCATCTCTGCCATCTTCCAACTTTTTCATGGCCACTGCTCTGTACTTTGCAAATGAAAATGAATGTATCTTTCAGCTCCATTCCAGGCTCTCAGTAAGGATTCTTAGTTCCCTGATGCCTTGGCTCAAGTAAACACTTCCTTACCTAGTGATGAAGTGTCACCATCATAACTGCACTGTCCTAAAGGACCATCAGCTGAGCTTTGTGTCACAACAGAAGACACTAGCACTTCCTAGATTGGGTGCTGGGCTGGAGGGGCAGCATGGTAATGTCTTGCCATCTGGCCTTGACCTGGTTTTCCAGAGTGGGATCTTTCAGACATACGCCTGAGCCAAGCTGTGTGTCAGCTGAGGGTCTCCATATTCCTACTCACCACAGCTGTGGCATCAGCTTGGGCTAATAATATGGATGAAAGTGAAGTGTGTCACTTCCAGAAGAAAGCTTTGGGAGCCTGTATGTGATCTGTTTGTTTTCCATGCCATGGTCACAGACGATGCTCCAGACAGTAAGCCCCATCAGCATGGGTGTTAGAGGCAGGAAAGGTGGAGCAGAGCAACCAGCCAACCCACTATGGACAAGTAACAAGAGCTAGAAATCATCCTTTGTTGCAGTCAGTCAGCAAGACTTAAGCAACTGTTACTGCAGCAGAACACAGCCTATCCTGATTGCTGTACAGCAGAGACTCTTATATTAGGGCTTCCCAGTCTGGCTGCACAGTAGAATCATCTGGAGAGCTTTAAAACAACAATGCCTGGACTCATTCCAAAGCACAGTGGTTAGTATGACATAACTCCTCTCTTTAGACAGTGAGACAATACCACCATAAATACAAGGACTAGGGTACGCTGGGTATTTTTCAGACTGAGGTTTGAGGGGAGAGACAAACAGCAATGAGTTGCTGAGTATATAGAATAATTTAATGCCTTTAATGTCAATTTAAGACAACAGTGGCTTATGGGTATCTCTAAGTACCAAATGGTAAGTTTATTAAACAACACCAAGGAGCATTGAGGTGTCTCAGCTGGTTGTGATTATTCTGAGAAATGTGACAGTTTTCCTGATCTACCAGCAGATAATCCTATCCTAGCCAGTTTAATTAACTTTTGTCATGTGGTTCACTGAGTCTAGAAATGCAAAATTATCTGACTGTGGCCAGAAATTTCTCAAACATAACCTGAAAAAAAAACACTTTTCATTTACTGTAAGGAGAGAAAGGGAGGAGGAAGGAAGAATTCAGAAACAACATAAATGTATTGCTGCAATTCCATTTTCCTAGAACCACCCTTTGTTTTAAAAACAAAGAGAAATTAGTTGGACACGTGACAAACGGACAAAACCCAAAATAATGAAAACTTGCTCTGGAAAAAAAAAATCCCCATTATTAGTATGCCCGGGGAGATCGCATCTACGAAGCAGCTGGGCTCAGCTAGTCTCCAAAGATAAGCAGGGAGGAGGGAAGAAAAGGCTTTTATGATGATGATGCTGATACCCAGAAGAAAGCCACCCTCTTGATAATTGGCTAAGATTTTAAAATTAAAATACTGCTCCCTTGGCAGACTCAGAACTGCAGAATTACAAGTGCATGGAAATTTTATTTTACTAGGAGAGAAGACTCTGGGCAGGAAAGATGGGCTTCAGACACCTCTTTTGAAGTTGAATGAAAACTAACAGCCGTGCCAGTCACATCTTCACCTCTGGACCACCAGACTCGTATTGATGGCATGAACGGTGGAAGGCAGCTTCCCTGGGTTTTCGGTTTGCTAGTGAATAATGCCTAAACTCAACCAAGAGGAAGCCAGAGACTTGTGGCCCTTTCTCAGAGGCGATGAGGGAGGCTGACACAAGTCAGAGAGACGAGGAGTCCATTCATAAATGACCAATTAACTTTCTGCAACGCATTTGCCTGTGAAATAATGTAAACATGGTTTCTAAAAACTAGGATCACAGGCAGTCCTTGGGAAGTGAAACAGTTTAGGAAGACAAAGCTTAGAGCTTTAAACAAAATTTGTTTTAAAGGAAGAAAATTTTCCTACTAAGTCCCCACCCCAACATACACACATCCCTGGCAGACATTGTTAATCAATCATGGCTGTCATTGCTGCTGAGTCCAGATGTGGCCAGAATCCTCAATATCTTATTCCAGGTAAGATACTGGCCAATTCAAGTTAGCATGCTCGATGAGCACTATGCTCTCTGTTTCTGAACTTGAGATTAGGCAGAACTTCCAATGCGTAGCAGGAAATCCAAGCACATGCCAAGAGTTGCATGAGGCAGACACTGTGGGCTGCCTACCCAACAACCATTCACCCTTCCTGAAAAAGTTCCAGTTTTGCTCAGGTAAGCTACTCCCTCCTTACACAGCCATGTGCCTCAAAGGAGGTGGACCCCATTCTCCTCCCAGGAGGTAAATTATGCATGGTTTAAGCCAACTACACTGCTCCATTTCATCTGCCAGTGATTGGTTAGACTGTGACATAGCACTGGCCAATGAGACTTGACGGGAGGGCTGGGGGAGTACCTAGGAAAGGTTTTCTTTTCCCTAAGAAGGAAGAGAGGGAGGGAGGGAGGGGAAAGAAGGAAGCAAGGAGGAAGGAAGGAAGGAAGAGAGGGAGGGAGGGAGGGAGGAAGGGCCTGTCTTCTGCTGGACACTCATATATGGATGTGGTACTCGGACCACCTTGCTACCAAGGAAAAAGCAAGGCTGAAAGATAAGCCATTATGAAAAGATTGTCAGAGTAAAATAATAGACAAAACCTGGGCTTTTCACCCACTTTAGGACTTCTAATTATGGGAGATAAGAAATCCTCTCTTCCATTTAAACAAGCTGAGTTAGGGCTTTTGTTTCTGGTTGCTGAAAAATTCCCATCAATACGTAGAAGGGGTTCTGAGCAGATGGGCAGAAGAGATGCCAGAAGGGAGACCAACAGCCACAAAAGGTAGAGAAAGCAGCACCACACGTTGCTGATGTCAGCAAGCAAGGAGCCCGCTCATGGTCTGAGTTTGCATTCCAGACCAAGCAAGGCAGGATGCCTTCCTAGGAAAAACCCAATTAAGGACAGAGCCAGGACTGCAGCCCAGAAGGTTGAGGACAAATCCCTAGGTTCCATAACTGGGGACAAAGTAAAAAGAAGAGAAAGGGACCACCCTTCCCCAATCAATCATGTGCCAAGCACTCCTCTCACTTAATATTCTTATAAACTCATAAGGTAGGTTGGTTATCCTCCTCTTGCAGGACAGGAAGCTGAGGCACAGAGAGATTAAATGACTTCCCCCAGGTCATCAGGCAGTCAACAGCAATACTGGGATTTGATTCAGGGTCTAACTCTGAAGTTCAATCTCCATCTACTGTATCATGCTGCCTTCCCAAGAAACAAGGTAGGAGCTAAAAATCAACATTGAGTTTCTCCCAGTTCTAAGTTCTAAACTTGAGCTTCTTTAGTACCTTGTCTAGTTACAGTACTGGCCTGGCTTAAAACTAAGGCTGCTGGTGAGGGCTGTGGCTTCCTGGGGAAGAAGGAAAGGAATTTGGGACCAGCAGCCAGACCTGTCCCATTGATGGTGAGTGCAGCACACAGACCCCATTGGCCTCTGCCACCAATAGCAAGAAACACTCACACCTTATACTTGCTTGTGGTGCCACTGAAGGAGCAGCCTGGGAGGGCCCCTGTCTGCAATCTGCATGCTAGTTGTCAATGTGGAGCAGCCATCAGACACATCAAGCCCATGAGTTTATTGAGAATAAGACCAATATTCAACAGAGGTATAGAAGTTAACAAACAGATCTGGAGTCAGAAAGGTAAATAATGTATTAGCTTTCTACTGCTGCTGTAACAAATTACCACAACCTTAGTGGCTTAAAAGAATACACAGTTATTTTCTAAAAGTTATGGACATCAGAAATCCAAAATGGGTTTCACTGGGCCAAAACCAAGGTGTTGGCACGGGTGCAATCCTTCTGGAGGGTCTGAAAGAAACTCCACTGCCTTGCAGCTCTCAGCTTGTAGGGCTGCATTCCCTGCATTCCTTGGTTCATAGCCTCTTGCTCTATCTTCAAAGACAGCAGCATAACAGCTTCAAATTTCTATCTGCTTCCATTGTCATCACATCATCTTTTCTCTCTCCTGCAGTCAGATCTCCTTCTTATAAATACACTAGTGATTACACTTAGGGCCCATCCAAATAACCAGGATAACCTCCTCAGGTAAAGATCCTTAATTATATCTGCCAAGTCCCCTTTGCCATGTAAATTAAACATTTCCAGGTACTGGGGATTAGGACCATAGGTAACTACTCACTCCACCACTTATTAGCTATGTGATCTTGGACAGTTTACTAAGTCACTCTGAGTCTCTGCTCCTTTATTTGTAAAATGGGATAACAATGATACCTAAACTCATAGGATTATTGTAATAATTTAGAAACAATGCATGTTAAGTCTTAGCCCAGTGCTTGGCATATGAGTATCACTGTAAGTGGAAAGAACTCCAAGTTTGGAGCCACATCATTCTGAGTTCTAAGTCCAGCCCTCCCACAAGTCAGCTGTGTACCCCTGGAAAATCACATCACCTCTCTGAGTCATTTTACATCTGTAGAATGGGGAAAACATTGGACCACTGTTCTCTCTGAGGGCACTTTAGAAAAAGAAATGATACTGCCATGTGTAATGAGCGTACCATAGAGAACCATTAAATCGTAAGGATAAAGATGGGAATGAGAATGGCAGGAACAGTAAAAAAATGTATTGAGCAGTTCATGCAGCACACTAACAAAAAAACAAACAATCCAATTAAAAAAATGGGCAGAAAACCTAAATAGACATTTCTCCAAAGAAGACATACAGATGGCCAACAAACCGAGGAAAAGATGCTCAACATCACTAATTATTAGAGAAATGCAAATCAAAACTACCATGAGGTATCACCTCACATGGTCAGAATGGCTATCATCAAAAAATCTACAAACAATAAATGCTGGAGAGGGTGTGGAGAAAAGGGAACCCTCTTGCACTGTTGGTGGGAATGTAAATTGAAACAGCCACTATGGCAAACAGTATGGAGGTTCCTTAAAAAACTAAAAATAGAACTACCATATGACCCAACAATCCCACTCCTGGGCATACACCTGAAGAAAACCGTAATTCAAAAACATACATGCACCCCAATGTTCACTGCCTCACTATTTACCATAGCCAGGACATGGAAGCAAACTAAATGTCCATCAACAGAGGAATGGATAAAGAAGATGTGGTACATATATACAATGGAATATTACTCAGCCAGAAAAAGGAACGAAATTGGGTCATTTGTAGAGGCGTTGGATGGACCTAGAGACTGTCATACACACAGTGAAGTCAGAAAGAGAATAACAAATACTGTATATTAATGCATATATGTGGAATCTAGAAAAATGGTATAGATTAACTTATTTGCAAAGCAGAAATAGAGACAAAGATGTAGAGAACAAACATATGGATACCAAGTGGGGGAAGGGGAGGGGGTGGGATGGATTGGGAGATTGGGATTGACATATATACACTACCATGTATAAAACAGATAACTTGGGCTTCCCTGGTGGTGCAGTGGTTGTGAGTCCGCCCGCCGATGCAGGGGACACGGGTTCGTGCCCTGGTCTGGGAAGATCCCACGTGCCGCGGAGCGGCTGGGCCCGTGAGCCATGACCACTGAGCCTGTGTTTCCGGAGCCTGTGCTCCGCAACGGGAGAGGCCACGACAGTGAGAGGCCCGCGTACCACAAAAAACAAACAAACAAACAAAAAAACCAGATAACTAACAAGAACAGACTGTATAGCACAGGGAACTCTACTCAATGCTCTGTGGTGACCCAAATGGGAAGGAAATACAAGGAAGAGGGGATATATGTATACGTGTGGCTGATTCACTTTGCTGTACAGCAGAAACTAATACAACATGGTAAAGCAACTATACTTCAATTAAAAAAAATGTATTGAGCACTTATACAGCAGGCACGGTTCTATGCTCTCTAGACCTAATCTTCACAATTGCTCTGTGAGATAGGAACTATCGCCATCCCATTTTGCAGATGAAGGAACAGACATAGAAAGGTTAAGTAACTTGCCCAGGGTCACACAGCTAGAAAGTGCTTCTATTAGTTTCCTACACTACTGTAACAAACTACCACGAACTGAGCAGCTTAAAACAACAGAATTTTTTTCTCTCACCGTTCTGGAGACCAGAAGTCCAAAATCAAGGTGCCAATAGGGCCACACTCCCTCTAAGGACTCCAGGGGAGGATCCTTCCTTGCTTCTTCCAGCTTCTGGTGTTGCCAGCAGTCCTGCGTGTTACTTGGCTTGTAGATACATCACTCCAATCTCTGCCTCTCACGGAGTGACATCTCATGGGATGGAGCAAGCATTTCCCCAGTTCTCCTGCCTCCAAGCAGCTTCAAACACAGGTGCAGCTAGTGCACTGTCATGGTCATGGATAGCCCCAGGGCAAACAACCCTGGGAACAGCCCCCCAGCTGAGGCTCTATGAACCCATGTTTCACTCAGAACTGATTTTACTTCAAACCAAGTCCAAGCCCCATTATCATTACTTAATTTCAGTGTAACGGCAGTGTGAAACCAGGCTTTTACATGATATATCATCCCTACAGACTTGGATGCTAGCAGGACACAGCAGAAATACAACATCCCAACTTCCCAATGTACTCACAGCCATCAGTATTGATGGCATGTCATCAATCAAATCTGGCAGGCTTTTACGTGCTCTCATTTTTAACTGAGGCTTACCATGCATTACAATGGAATATTTAAAACCACATACACATTTTATCAAGACTTCATGACCACGAAATGCTCTCTGGTTTGCAGCTCCAAAAATTACTCATTTCATCTACAGAGGTGGCATGTAAAAGTAAAGAAACCATGCGGGAAGAGAGTGTGATTAAGCACAGGGCAGGAGAAAGACACCATCAGAATCTGCTGCCTGATCCAGCCCTACGCTCCAGGCCAGGCCTCCAAGCATGGACTCACACCCCCTCCCACTTGCTTCCTTCTCAACCTAATGGGTCTTCAGGTCAAGATGCCTGATTCGAATCCCAGTCCTCAGGTGAGCTTGGCCAGGCTGTTCTACCCCCATCAGGTTCACTGTCCTCATCTGCAAAATGGAGATAAATTCTACCCAACTTGGGAGTTTCTGAGGACACAAGCAACTCTTACACGTCCACAGGTCTTGGCCCAAGTGTCACCTTCAAAGCGAAGCCTTCTCTGACTACCCCTTTTTTCAATTTAATTGCCACCACTCCCCCATCCTAGGCACGGCCAATCCTTCTTACCAGGCGCCATTTTTCATTGTACTCATCACCTGCTCACAGATTCTCTGATTCACTTATGTGTTATATGTACAATCTGCAACCCCATGCCAAAGCATAAGGTCAACAAAGGTGGGATTTATGTCTATTCTGTTCACTGACTTACACCCAGTTCCTAAAACAGTACCTGGCACACAGTAGCTCTACTCAATAGATGTCTGTTGAGTAAATGAATAAAGCACACAGTTGGCCCTTGATGAAGAGTTCACATTTGCTGGGTGTAGACAGAGAGAATCTAGAGAACAAGCACGGGAAGAACAGCACGTGTGTGTTCAGCACCGACTGTGAGAGACACTGCAGTGAGTTTTGTGAGCGTTACCCCCACCAATTCTGGCAGGCAGCTGGCAGTCTCCCACATTACAGATGAGAACTCTTGGCGTTCCTGCCCTGAACCTGCTGAATAGTCATGGTGTGACCTCAAGCAGGTCACTGACTCCTGACATGTCTTCTCCTCTACGTCTCCTTCTTGTGCACTTCTACAGGACTCTGTCTTGTCCCTCTGCCACAGGGACCACACTCCATCATAAATTCCCTCTCCTGAACCAGCTGACCTACATGCAAGTACAGCCCATGACTTACCCATTTCTGTGACTCCATCACCTGGCAGTTGTCCCATATACATAGGATGAATAAATTAATACAGGTAAAATAAAGAACTCAAACTAGGATCAGGGACAGCAAGTAGTGACATATGTATTGCCACCGCCCCCAACCCCAAACCTTAGAGCACAAAAAGAGTGAACCTTCATACTCTTTCTAAGCATGGACTCAGCCTCAGGATCCTCCTCCACAACTCACTGCAGACAGCCATTCCCCACCCATTAGAGTTGGCAGAGCACATGTATTAACCGTCCCTGTCACAGAAATGGTTGCTAGAAGAGCACCTAATCCACTCCTTCTGCTTGGTGGGCACACATCCTACATTTCCCACCCTTCTTGGAGAGAGCTGTGCCATGTGACAAGAGTCCCGGCTGACGGAATATGTGTGGGAGTGACGGGCACCACATCCAGCGCTGGCTTGTCCACACCGCCCACATGGGAGTTTCCGAGCTCCTTTCTCCCCTCTGAGGATTGATGCAGACAAACACCATGACCTTAAAGTTCTCATGTGGAAGATAGTGGAGCCACAAGATAAAAGAAGCACGGAACCCCAAGTCACCTCTTGGAGGAGAGCCATCTGCCAGCCAGAAAGGCTCACTGACAACAGCAAGAAATAAATACTAACTACATATTCGGCACTCTATAATTCGAAGTTGTGTGTTACAGAAGCTTGCTTTACTTTAACTAATATACCTGGACTACTTTTTCTTTGTTTCAAAACCTTTCTTCTAGTTCCACAATCCTATAATTCAAAAACTTTTCATTTGTTATCTAAGTGTCCAAAAGGTATTTTCCAGTAGCTTAATGAGACGTGTACTTCTGGGTGTTTTATGTCATGTTACAGGACACTACCCCTCACTGTTCAGCAAGTAAACTTTTAACTTTGGGAAACACATAAAGAATTACAAGATGTAATGCTTCAAACCACGGATCATCTTTTTGGGAAGATATTCATATGAAACAGTTGGCTATCCCAAAGCACTATCTTAAAAAATGCAGCAACAAATGACATGATCATTAGGAAGTAATACAACTACATCACTACCTTTGTGCCTTGGGCAAATTACTCACCCTCACCCACAGCCAACACCCCAGATTTCCATTTCCTCTTTCAATAACACATGCACAATTGCACGCACCTCATTGGATCAAGGCTACTATAAGTAAATATGGGTGATGTGCTTATAACAGTAACTGGCACAAAGTACGTATTCTATAAATTTTAGCTACCATGTGTGACGGGAATGAGAGATCACTGTGGGCTAGAATGGCAGAAAATGAGTGTGGTGATGGATAAGAAAGGATATGATGGGGGAAGGAGGTAGGAGCAGGAATGTACA
Source organism: Physeter macrocephalus (assembly GCF_002837175.3). Classification (NCBI taxonomy): domain Eukaryota; kingdom Metazoa; phylum Chordata; class Mammalia; order Artiodactyla; family Physeteridae; genus Physeter; species Physeter macrocephalus. The sequence goes on along the minus strand of NC_041230.1, from coordinate 50,060,546 downwards.
TATTATGTTAAGGAAACAGTGAGGAAATCAGTCCAGATATGTTACAGAGACTTTGAAGCAAGGGATAAGTCTTACCGAGACTAGTTTCTGAAGGTCCCTAAATTCTAAAATGAGAAATCAATAAGCACTTTAACTTCTTTTTTGGAAAAGTGTGTGATGAAGGAAGGATAGAGACATGACTGAATAGATGGAGGGATGAAAGGAGGAGGGAAGAGGGCAGGAAGGAAACCAAGAAGAAAGAGATGAGGGAGAGAGAGAGGGAAAACAGGAACGGTAAAGGTTTGTCATTTGGGATTTGACAGTGTAGCATAGCAGAAAGAAATCATGCTTTAGAAGTAAAAAGACCTGGAGAGAAATTTCAACTCTGCTTTCTACTATTATGTGATTTTGAACTAATTTCCTTTTCTCAGTAAGCCTTCGTTTCCTACTATAAAACAGGGGGTCATAATCCCCGTATCACATGTCTGCTTGATGATAATTAAATGAGTAAACCACACAGGGCCTGGCACAGAATCTGCCAGTAGGGTAAGTTCCATCAGTCATTCAATGATTCAACATTTATGCAGCACTTACGAAGGCCCTGCAGTTGGACTGAAATTATGTTCCACAAATATTAGCCTTCCCTCCTCATGCTATTTAGTTAGCAAAAGCCATGCTTGCCGATGCAACAGCACTGAGTGCTCGGTCCCCAGCCAGCATTTGGCAAGGACCCAAACCGGCAGTCAATGGGAACAAGAACAAAAGCCCAGAAAATGCCAGTTTCACCAAGTCCTGAGCAGTGTTTCGAGTCTTCACACATCTCTGTCACGTGTAGGACTGGAAGGCAGTCAAGTGTGGTGATACTTTCCCCTCCTTTCCAGAACAGAAACAAGCCCTGGTCTAAGAAATAAGAAAGCTCCCCTCCAGATGTGCTTTCTATACCTGGCTCCCTTCCTGTCATCTGCAGTCAAAAAAGGGCAACCTACTCTTTACAATTTATTAATTGGGCTAAAATTTCTGCCTGATTCTTTCTGCATTTGAAGAGCTGGGGAGGGAAGAGCCTCTCCAGCAGAGTTAGGAATGATAGTTACAGTAATAAGACTCTCATCCAACCCTCGGGTGGGCCGGGCATGGTGTTCTCATCAAACAGTAGGCTTGGCTGAAGAAACAGCCCTCTTCTCAGAAAGCAAGAGTAAGTCTGCCAGCCAGGAGGCACCCACCACTGCCCCACAAATGAAGAGGTTCCTGAGACTGAGAGCTATTTTGACCACTTCCCCCTCAAACCTAGCAGAAAACGTGTCCTGCTGAGAGATGGCAGCCCCCGCCTGTGGTTCTGCACATGTGGCTCGCACAGCAGGACCCCAGAGGCCAGCCAGCGCTGATAGCTCCTTAATGGGCTTGTTTGTACCCCTGAAACACCTGAAGTGTTGGAAAAACGTTAGTGGGAGGAGAGGGGAAAGAAGTGGGAGAAGAGCAGAATGGTCTTTAAAAATCATCGGAAAAACTGTGGCCTGAGTGGGAAAGAAAACATGAAGCAAGGGCTGCTCACCACAAAAGTGAAGCTGGAAATGAGAACATTGCCAGCACCTAGCAGAGCAAGGGCTCTGGAGGCGACGGACTTCAGGGACTCATGGGGTTCTGCCCAACAGTCTCCTTTGCATGTCCAGCCACATAATTTGCAGGACCCAGTGCAAAATGAAATGAAATGAGAAGCCCCTTGCTCCAAAAGCAGAAAACCATGCTGTTAATGGCACTAAAATATAAAGCTTTTCTTTCTTCCACAGCCTTTCTCTCAACTTGTCATGATGCTTTTTATGTACTATTTAACCTCATTCTGAGTAAAGAAAAGTTAAAATTTTAAATTATTAGCATGAACTTTCACCTTTATGTTGTGTGGTACCTCTTTAAAATGCAAATTTAGGAGCATTTTACTCATATGTGGAATCACAAAAATTACACAGTTCATATTCCATAGCTTGTACATGCCTATGAATGTCATTCTTACCGTAACAGTGCGAACACTGCATGAAACTAATTCAACTATTTTTATTCCACTTCTTGATATGTGCACTTTCCACCAACACTCTACCTCTGGCTTACTGAAGAAAGGAAAAGGAACTCCGGGTTGCCCAATCTTTCCCTTTCCTTCTCTGTCATCATTTTCATCCCAAGTGGTTGCCTAACACAGGGAAGTAATGTGAGTAAGAAAGGCAGGATATGCTAGGGCCCCTTGGGTCACTCGCGTTTCTTAGAATGCCATGACATTCTTTCTTTGTTCAAAGCCAGTTCTGGTTTAAATGGAAAGCGTGGCCTGCTGCGGCTGTCGGCTCCCTCACTTGATACTCAGTAGTAGATGAAATGTACTTACCCTGTACTTGGCTTTGAGTCTCCCTGAACTTCCAGGCATGGTGGGCCCCCTGGAATTCTGTGCTCTCAGGGCAGTGAAAATGCGATATGCAAACAGGAGGGCAAGGAGCAGTGGACACACACATACTGCGTGTCTCCTCTGCTCACATGCATGCTTCACGGGACTTCACTTACAAAAGACAAGTTCAGAGATAAAATTTCCTAGAGCTTCAAGATAACTATAGCAGAGCACTAACACGAGTATAGAGCCCCTCTGAGGGCAGGGCACTATGTGACTGCTTGCCTGTGAGTTGATAAGCTTCTCCAGGGAGCCCCGGGTAAGCCAACAAAAACTTTCCTCCTAAGTGACTGGATTCAATACCCCACATGCTCCAGGGTGTTCTTTCTAGACCCAGGGTCTTTACTCTCTGTAGTGGGGTGAACAGTGTCCCTCCAAAAGATATGGCCAAGTCCTAAGCCCCCATACCTGTGAATGTGATCTTGTTTGGAAATAGGATCTTTGCAGATTAGCTAAGGATGGATAGATGAGATCACGCTTTAAGGTGGGCCTTAAATCCAATGACTAGTGTCCTTACTAAAGACAGGAGAGGAATATTTGATATACACAGACACAGTGAAGAGACACAGGGAAAAAGGCCATGTGAAGACAGAGGCAGAGATTGCAGTGATGCTGCAGCAAACCAAGGAATATCAAGATCCACCAGAAGCTAGAAGCAAGAATTCTCACCTAGGAAACACGGCCCTGTTGACACCTTGACTTTGGACTTCTAGCCTCCAGAACTGTAAGAGAATAAACTTCTATTGTTTTAAACCATAAAATGTGTGGTAATTTGTTGTGGTGGCCCTGGGAAACTAACACACTCATGCCTTTCCTTCTGCCCAGGCTGCCTCCCGCACCCACATATATCATGCTATTGCATGGAAAGCACCTAGCAGAGCTTGTGGCACAGAGCTTTTGTTCAATAAACAGTAACTAAGATAGAACCTTCAAAAGCACAAGGACTTGTCTATCGTGACTCTATCCTCGGTGCCCAGCACGTGGAAGAGGTTTGCTGTGTAGCTTTTAAATCAGCAAGTAAATTAATGAATGAATTTCCCTTTCAGGTTCAACATAGGGTTTTTTTTGTTTTTGTTTTTGTTTTGTGGTACGCGGGCCTCTCACCCCTGTGGCCTCTCCCGTTGTGGAGCACAGGCTCTGGACGCGCAGGCCCAGCGGCCATGGCTCACGGGCCTAGCCGCTCCGCGGCATGTGGGATCCTCCCGGACCGGGGCACGAACCCGTGTCCCCTGCATCGGCAGGCGGACTCCCAACCACTGCACCACCAGGGAAGCCCCTCAACATAGGTTTGACATTTACCCAACAATTTCCCCCAACACCCTGTGAGAAAATTAAACATATCTCTTTATATTGCTATAGTACTGTTCGTGTTTATTCACTCATCCATTCATTAACTATCTGAGGGCCTACTATGAGCCTGGCCCCATTCAAGGTGCTTTTTAATTTTATCCAGTGTTCACTATATGACAGGTGCTGTTTTAAGCACTTTACATATATTAAGCCATTCATTCTCACACTCCTATAAGTACTGTCATTATCCCCAATTTCCCCAGATGAGAAAATCCAGGCTCAGAGAGGTAAGGCAACTTGCGCAGGGTTATACAGCTTGTGAGTGGCAGAGCCAGGGTATAAACCCAACTGACCCTAAGCTTTCCATCAACACACTACACTGCTATGAAGGTTAATCTGGGTTGTTCTGACTACCTCCAATCACCATATATGTATACACATTGTAGCACTTTTCACATGGTGCTGAAATTTTGTACCCATCTGTGAGCCCTGAAGGTGAGAGCTGTAAATGTTCATCTCTGCATCTACCTGACACAGATGGGTGCTCTGAAACACTGAAAAAAGTGAACAAATGCAGTTCACTTGTGATCAACCCTGCTCGACACCTGCCAACAAACTCAGAGGGTTAATTTTAAGATCTTTGTCATTTAGCTGAAGAAACCTCTCAGTCTCAGGAGATCATGGAAGAAAGAGAATCATCGCATCTGGGAAGTGCCCACCTTCTGTAACTTGGTGCCATCTCCAGGAAACCTCCCTAGTCCCTTGTGATACTTGTTCTTAATGAAAAGAGAGAAGGACTGGGCATTTGAGTTTGAAATCCAGGACACTATAGAACAGGCTGTGGTGACTAATACCACGGCTGCCATTAAACCATTTCTAGAAATTGGGCCAACAGGCTTCTCATTTGAAGAGAAGACAGCTCCTCATCAACTGTTCTGACCTGTTTTCTCAGCCACGGGAATGAGCTGGGGAAAGATGTTGTAAGCCCACCCATCCTGAAGCCTTCAGGGATGTCCTAGTTCAAGAGCACAGGAGTACATCTGGGCTTACCATGGACCCTGGGAGGACATGCTACCAGAGGAATGTGCCTTTAAATACACTTTCTGGGCTACATGGAGTGCTTTTTAATGTCATAGAAGTAAAATGCAAAATCATGATCAAGTGCCCTGGAACCATGCCTCCCAGTCCTGGTGATATTCAAGTGGACTCACTGATCCCCTTATGCCCTTTATGTTTCTATCTATTTATATTGATTTCTGTTTCTCTAGTTCTTAAATGTACGCTCCTTGAGGGTTGGGCATCTTCCATCTTCACCACCGTACCCAGAGTCTGGCGCTGGTAGGCACTCAAATGTTTGTTGGCTAACAGTCTACTATGTTATGCTAAAATGATTGGATGAACGGCTGCCAAGTTTGAAGCAATATCAGTTAGTTATTGCTACATCACCAGCCACTCTCAAACCTAGTGGGTTAAATTCATAAGCATTTAGCATTGCTCATGAGTCCCCAGACCAGCTGGGTGGTTCTGATGATCCAGACCAGGCTTATCTGGGTTCAGCAGGGCTGCCTCATGTGTCTGTGGGCAGCTGGCAGGTTGGCTGGCGGCCAGCTGGCCTAGGATGGCCTCACTCACATCTGGTCATTCGTTAGCCATTGAGAGGATTTCAAAGGTAACTGGGTCACAGGTCTCTTATCCATCTGGCCATGCTGGTCATGCCTCTTACCACATGGTGCAAGGCCTAGGCTCAGATCTGGCATGCCATCACTTCCATCACACTGTGTGGATCAAAGCAGGTCACAGGCCTGCCCAGAATTCCCAGGGATGCGAAAACAGACAACATTTCTTGATGGGAGGAATTGCAAAGCCACATCACAAGAGGTCTATTGTGGTCATTTATGCAGCCTACCTTCAGGTATTTTTCCAAATCTATGGTTAAAAATACAGATTATATGTCTTGCAATGCATTGTTGGAAGTTCCTCGAGGGACATTTCAAGGAGATGGACTATTAACTCTGGGAGCTAATGCAAGTCTTAATTTGTCATCGTGCTGCTATGAGGCTCCAAGAGCATCAGTAGTAGGGATTCAATTATTTGAGTCCTCCCAGTGGAAAGAAGGAGTAAAAATAATTAGAATTATGATGATCATAACTTTTAAATAATAGACAAAGAAAGAGGGAGAGTAATAGCCATTGTATAAGTCCCAACTACATGCCAAGCACAGGACAGGGCCTTTTGTATATACTGTTTCCAAAGAGATCTTTTCAACCACTTCCCTGATGTGGAGACAAGCTCAGAAAAGGTAACCAACTTGCCCAAACAGTGGTGACAGACTGCAAGCTCGGGTCTGCCAACTTCAGAGCGAGGGCTTTGTCCATTAGGCCAAGCTCACATATGAACATTCCAGGAAGAGAACGCAAAGTGGGGAAGTAATTCACTTTACATGGCTTGACCCTCTGGTACTTAAGAACACTCTGGCCCTGCAGTGCCATCTTGTCTGGGCTAGAAATACCTTCTGGTCAATGCTGGGTCAGAGTTTTAGTAGCCATGAGGGCAGCTGCATTATTGAGGTTTCTATTGTCTGATGACTTGGGCAAACAGTATAGCTTAATTTTATTAACTTGTATTGATTTATATAGCTTGGCTCTTTCAACAAAGAGGAGGAAACTTACAAAGAAAACAACACAGCTGAATATAGAGTCCCAGAAATCAAATGGTATTAAAAAGATATTCCCAGAACCATTTTTTCCATTGCATCTGTTATTGTCCTATGTGGACAAAATGAGAAATCACCATCACAGAATCTCAGCCCTGGAAGAGGCTGCGGTGCGTTTCAAACCAGAGAACATAAAACTCACTGGAGAATGTGTTTAAAATGCGGATTACCCAACCCCACTCCCAGAGATTGATTCAGGTGGTCCATGTGAAGCTTTAAAACGTGTTTAAGGCAATTCTGTTGTGAATGGCACACAGATTGTGCCTTGAAAAATCCAAACCCCTTAATGAAGGACATCACCTTTCTAGCACTCACTGCTATACTCAGCACAGTGCTGGGCTGCAGCGGTAGAAGGATAAATAAGAGGAGAACCCCCGTCCTTAAGAAGCTCAAAGTGTAGCCACAGAAACAGTGAATTACGCAACCAATGGTGACACAACTTATTCACTGCCACAAAGTTAAAGAACCCTTTGAAGAATGTGGGTAAGTTTCATCTGTTAGGTATCTCTGTGGGGAGTGATAGTTAAAAGCTCGAGCTCTGCAGGTGAACTCTCTACAGATGATATGAATCCTGGCTCAGAATTTCCTAGCTGTATGATCTTGGGCAAGGGACTTAACCTCTCTGGGACTTGGCTTTCTCAGTTGTAAAATGGTGAGAAGGGTAGTATCTACCTTATTAGGTTGTGAGGATTCAATGACAAAATACATGAGTAACGTTATATCTCAGAGTGTTAATCTATGCATTGTCTATGTGTTTTCCTACCCTGGGTGCTGCAAAAACTGTTAATGTTGACAGTGGTGGTGATGGCAATGGTAGGGTAATGGTGTTAATGGTGATGGTGGTGGTGTGATGGTGGTGACAGTGATGGTGGGGACGATGGTAGTAAACATGGTGATGATGATGGTGGTGGTGATGGAGGACGTGGTGGTAGAGACAGGAGTTGTGATGATGGAATGGTGTCTAACCTCTCCTCAGTCTACTTGGAAACAAAAACAAAGACTAAAATAAGCTACAGCAGAAAGACAAGAAAAGAAAGATCCCAATGCCTGGTTAAGAAGCAAATTCTTCATTTCCCAATTCCCAAAGAAAGGTAAGACAGATTTGGGGTGAGTAGTAAGAGAGATAATGAGTTCTATTTTGGCTAGACAGTTTGAGAATTTCCAGCTATAAAAGTTGTTCCGTAGCTTTGGAGAAAGATGAAGGTAGGAAATATAGTTTTGAAAATCAGTCACACACACAGAGAAGGTACTGGGAAAAGAATATGCAGGGGAAATATGTAGAGAAAAAAGAAGAAAGAGAAGATACAGGGGCAAAGTTAGAAGTCAGGCAATGGTACGACCTCTATCTAACGTGAGTTATTCTTTAGTTACAGTAGTTTAGTCAGTTACAAATTCAACTAATTTCTATCTTATCTGAAAAAAGATATCAGAGGAAACATTACTTAATTCTGTGCTGAAATCAAAATATGCAACATGTATATTTTCAACATGATCTTTCCGTCTAATAATTTACTAGAAGGTGAAATGTCAGTTCAACGTGAATGTTCTCAGCAAACCTATGCTAGATCCAGTGATTCTTGTTTTCTTTTCTATGGGATCGCAACTACCACTTTAAAAATCCCTCTATAACTTTTCCAGGTATCTTTTTCAAGGTTTTATTTGCAATTTCAAGATTCTACCATTTTCCCCTTTTTGGAAAATTAGAACATTTGCCCCCTACAGACATCTAGCCGCTCCCCTACCCCTCATTATGTCTCAAAGATCATATGCTACAGTTTCACAATTTCAGTTGAAAATTGTCTCCTCTGGTATATAACACGTGTTGACCTGTGACCTCTGAATTCATTCAGTGATCCTCCACATTCTCTTAAGATATCCTCACCCTTCAAGTGTTGATTCCTTCTAACACACATGTCTTCTTACCTGTGCAGTTTGAATACCCGTTTCCTTTCCTGAGACAGTGGAAGCATGGTGCTCTGGGGCAGAATCTTGAATTTGCTGGACACCCGATTCATGGGCTGTTCATGGGAGGCCATGTTTTACACCTAGAACATTCCTTCCACGTGTGCCTGCTCCACCTCTACATCTGTCCTGAAGGATCTGACCACTATTTGTACCAGCTCATCTACCTCTACTCCACTTCACACTTCGTGATCTACCCGCCCCCAATCTGCTCTTGGTCACAAAAGAGACTGATTGGGATTCTTGTGACTAACCAGAGAAGGAGAAACCCTTGGCTAGAAGCAATATTAAAACCTATTTGATATTCCTAAAATCTAAATAGGATTAGTTGGACCACCCTGAAGAATTTGGGAGGGCCCCAAAATTCATTTATTTATTTTACCATTACTTATTGACCTCTTCGGTGCTAGACACTATGACAGCACTGAATTTACAACGGTGAGCAAAATGATACATAACCACGGCCCACATGAAGCTCAAAGTGCACCAAGGAAGAGAGATATTAACCCACACCTAAGTGTAAAATTCAGACTCCTAGGTACTATGAGGAAGGGTAGGGTAAGTGATTCATCAAGAATGTAAAATAAGAATATTCTGACCTTTTGGGGGATATAAGGAAAGCCTTCCTTGAAGAAAGGACCACAGAGTTGAGATCCAAAGGCTGCACAGGAATTAACCAGGTCAGGGTTTCTCACCCCTAGAGGCATATTAGAATTACCTGCAGAGCTCTTAAAATGATGATTACCAGGCCTCTCTCCAGATCAATGAAATTCAAATCTTTGGTGGTAGGCCCAAGCACTGATATTTTTAGGATCCCTCGTCCTGCACCCCAGACAATTCTAATGTGCAGCCAAGGTTGGGAGGCACTAAACAGGGAGGGAGAGACTGGGGGTGAAGAAAGGGCACGTGCAAAAAAGTCCCATAAAGGAGACAGACATGGCCGCTGGTGGACCCTAAAGAAAGCTGGTGTGGCTTGAGCATGGAGAACAAGAGGGAGCTCTTGTGGATGAGGCAGGAAAGGAGGGCAGGGGTCAGACAGGACCATGCAGGCAGCGTTAAGAATTTTAGTGTTTTTAGTTTAACATCAATGAGAATCTAGTGAAGTTTTCTGTTTTGGGGTGTTTTGGGGGTTTTGTGAGGTTTTTGTTTGTTTGTTTAATTACTTTGGCCATGATCAGCTTTGCATTCTGAAAAGATCTTTCTGACTTTCTGATAGAGAAAGATTGGAGGGAGCAGGTGGGACTAGAGTTGGAAGGAGAAAGGGGCGCCCACCTGACCTACAGGCTGAGAACTAGAGGACATACAAAGACCACTTTCCCCAGAGTAGTGGAAGAGGGCAGAGTGAGGTCCGACCATGAGAGAGACAGGCCTTGCCAAGCAGGCAGAGCATTCTGGCAGCCTCAGAGAGCACTAATCAACAAGTTTGGCTGAAACCCCTCTTTTCGGGAGCACCAGGCACAGCGACTTCAACAGCTCTGCTTGGCACAGGGCTGGGCGACACTGCCGCAATTCAGGCAGCCCGCCGGAAGCCATATGCCCTGCTTAACTCCTCCACTAACCTACTGCTTGCAGCCATGCAGACATATGCAGCCTTAATATGGTTACAGCATCTTTAACTCCTGAGGAAGCTGGGTGGAGGGATGCTCCCACCCAGGCATGGTGATGGAGAGGAAAAGTGTCAGAAGTGTTTCTTGGCTGAGATTGGCAACATACACTGTCACTTGAACCTATCAATAGACCAGGCTGATGATGTTTTTCACTTAACACCTAGCGACGAGGCTGTCAGAAACTGGCAGGAGATCCCTGCACACCCTGCCAAAAGAGAAGAACATGAAAATCTGTCGAAATTCATGCTTGCTAATAAATATACCCCTGGAATTCTTTTTTAAGGAACCCAGGGTTTCAGATGTCTAGGCAACATTTGCCAGGGATTCAAAAAGCCTGATCAAGCCAAGAGGTTTCTCTCTAGCTCCAGTTTTCATGTGACTTTGGCTTGCTGGCAGAGGAAAGGGTGAACCAGAGGCTTAGTGAAGGAGGGGCCCCAAAGATAATAATCATTGTAAATTCTAGCCTGGGAGCCTGCAATCTATGGGCAAAGTGAGCAGACACATGACAGTGCCCCTAGGCTCCAGGCATGCCCTCTAGGCCACTGGGACCAGATTCCCAGTGCTACCTACATCAGGAGAGGGCATGGTGGCTCTGCAGAGGGTTCAAAGGGAAGGTTAAATAACCAGAAGTTCATGCTGTCTGGTTGCTGTGCAGTCGTTGGTGCTGTTCAATGAATAGGCCCAGTAGGAGAGCACTTCCCCACTCCCTGGAAGCTAGGTGAGGCCGTGTGGCTTGCACAGGCCATTGGAAACAATGCACATCACACTGTTGGGTGGAAGCTTTAAGAGCCAAAGTACGATTTGCCCTTGTGCTTTCCTCCTGCCCCAGTGACTAGCAGCAGTGACTGCTCCATTAGCTGTGTCCCAGAGCAAGGATGGCACAGAGGAGTACTCTTGCTGGCCTGCAATAGACATGAGGCTTGACTGGAAAATAAAATGAGTTGTTATAAGTCACTGAGATATGAGGATTGCTACAGCATAATTCAGCCTACGTGCTGTTACAGCCATTTTGAACAATTCCTTCTCTCTTCCCTTATTGCATACTTATTGCAACATTTCTGTGCTCTGATCTACCACAATGATTTGGGGTAAGGGTCTTAAACTAAACTCCCTAAGCCTCAGTATCTTCATTCCTAAATTATGAATAATAATATAATCCATGCTATAAGGTTCTTGCAATAATTAAAAAAGTAATGTCTAGAAATGATTAACTTTTATTACATGCCATGAATAGTCAACATAGCAGGCTTTAGACTGCCATCCTTAGAAAGGTCTGCTTACAAGCTTGGCCCCTGGCTAGTATCTGGGAACTTGGATTTTAGGAGCATTCCCACCATTCCAAAACTGATAAAGGTGCCTACTATATCTAAACTTTGTACAAACAATACAGTTTATGTTGAACAACTGCTTTTCTTCTGGGAGTCTGGAATTCTTGTACATGCTAGGCAGAAGGTGTCTACATGATCAGCCGCCAGTAAAACCCATGGGCGCTGGGTCTCTAACAACATTCCACAGTAGACAACGCTTCACAATTTTGTCACAACTCATTGATAGGGGAATTAAGCGCATCCTGTGTGACTCCACTAGGACAGGAATCTTGGAAACTTGTGCCTGCTTACCTCCAGACTTTGCCCCATGAGCTTTTTCCCTTTGCTAATTTTGCTTTGTATCCTTTCACTGTATGTCTTAGCCATGAGTCCAACTATATCCTGAGTCCTATGAGTCCTATGAATCACCAAACCTGGGAGTGCTCTTGGGGACATAAAGTTATGGTTTGCTCTAAGTTAACAATAAGTATAAAAAGATAGTTAAAAATAAATGTAAGTAGTATTAATATTAAAAATAAAGGGACACACATTTATGATAAAAACTCTCCAGAAAGTGGGCATAGAGGGAACCTACCTCAACATAATAAAGGCCATATATGACAAACCCAGAACAAACATTATTCTCAATGGTGAAAGACTGAAAGCATTTCCTCTAAGATCAGGAACAAGACAAGGATGTCCACTCACGCCACTATTATCCAACATAGTTTTGTAAGTCTTAGATACGGCAATCAGAGAAGAAAAAGAAATAAAAGGAATACAAATTGGAAAAGAAG
>NC_041230.1:49977676-50047086 GCF_002837175.3 Physeter macrocephalus | reverse complement strand
AATGGAAATAAAAACAAAAATAAACAAATGGGACCTAAAGAAACTTCAAACCTTCTGCACAGCAAAGGAAACCATAAACAAGATGAAAAGACAACCCTCAGAATGGGAGAAAATATTTGCAAACGAATCAACAGACAAAGGATTAATCTCCAAAATATACAAAAAGCTCATGCAGCTCAATATCAAAAAAAGAAAAAACCCAATCAAAATATGGGCAGAAGACCTAAACAGACATTTCTCCAAAGAAGATAGACAGATGGCCAAGAGGCACATGAAAAGATGTTCAACATCATTAATTGTTAGAGAGAAGCAAATCAAAACTACAATGAGGTACCACCTCACACTTGTCAGAATGGCCATCATCGAAAAATCTACAAACAATAAGTGATGGAGAGGGTGTGGAGAAAAGGGAACACTCTTGCTCTGTTGGTGGGGATATAAACTGATGCAACCACTAAACAGAAGAGTATGGAGGTTCCTTAAAAAACTAAAAATAGAACAACCATATGACCCAGCAATCCCACTACTGGGCATATACCCTGAGAAAACCATAATTCAAAAAGACACATGCACCCCAATGTTCATTACAGCACTATTTACAATAGCCAGGACATGGAAGCAACCTAAGTGTCCATCAACAGAGGAATTGATAAAGAAGATGTGGTACATATATACAATGGAATATTACTCAGCCAGAAAAAGGAACAAAATTGGGTCATTTGCAGAGACGTGGATGGACCTAGCGACTGTCATACACACAGTGAAGTAAGTCAGAAAGAGAATAACAAATAGCATATACTAACATATATATGTGGAATCTAAAAATATGTACAGATGATCTTATTTGCAAAGCGGAAATAGAGACACAGACATAGAGAACAAACGTATGGATACCAACGGTGAAGGGGCGGGTGGGATGAATTGGGAGATGGGGATTGACATATATATACTATCGATACTATGCATAAAATAGATAACTAATGCAAACCTACTGTATAGCACAGGGAACTCTACTCAGTGCCCTGTGGTGAACTAAATGGGAAGGAAATCCAAAAAAGAAGGATATATGTATATGTATAGCTGATTCACTTTGCTGTACAGTAGAAAATAACACAACATTGTAAAGCAACTATATATATGTATATATATATATGTATATATATATATATATATATACACACTCCAATAAAATAAATAAATAAAAGGGAAACACACAGAAAGAAATGAAAATACCTAATACATAGATAACCACAAAACAAAAACACCAGGACAATGACTTGCATCTCAGAGGTACTTACTCAACTACCAACTACCAAGAATCGTGACTTATCTAGGCTAAAATCCCCAAAGTACCGTCCCGGTTGGACCAGCGTTGCCCACAGGTACTGAGTCTGTCCCTAACTGAGATTTGCACAGAAGTAGCTGTTCCTACAGTAACTCAATGAAAACCACCACAAAGCTAGGAACAACAGGAGCCGACATCTAGTGAACACTGTTCTCCACCTTCTATACACACCATCTCATTTAATCCTCACAAAAGTGCTCTGGTGTAGGCACAATCGCTGTCCCCACAGGTGAGGAAACAAACACAGAGAGGTTTAGCCACGTGCTGACAGGACAGCTTCAGAGTTGAGGGTGCAGACTTGGAGTCCACCCAAACTTGGTTCCCATGTCAAAGCTGTATGAGTTTCTTGGGGATGCCATAACAAACTGCTACAAACTGGAAAGCTTAAAGCAATAGAAGGTTATTCTCTCGCAGTTCTGGAGGCCAGAAGTTCAAAATTAAGCATTAATTAAATTAATGCTCCCTCTCAAGTCTCTAGGGGAGGATCCTTCTCTCCCAGCTTCTGGTTGCTCCAGGTGTTCCTTGACTTGTGGCTTCATCACTCCCATCTCTGCCTCTGTCTTCATGTGGTCTTCTCTTCTGTGTCTATCTCTCTTCTATGTATCTCTTTATAAGGACATTTGTGATTAGATTTAGTGCTCACCCAGATATTCCAGGTTGATCTCAAGATCCTTAACTTAATTACATCTGAAAAGACTTTTTTTCCAAATAAAGTCACGTTCACAGGTTGTAGGGATGAGGACTATCTCTCTGGGGTCATCATTCAGCCCACAAACACCAACAGTTAGTTCTATGCCATTGCAGGCCAGTAATTTAAACTTTTGGCAGTCAAGTGAGGCAGTGCATGAAAAACGTTCAGCATGTGGTCTGGCATATTATAAGAGCCCAATAAACATCAGTTACTATTACTGCCCTTCATCACACAACTGTTGAGAGGAGGAACTAGGATTTGAACCAGGCACATGTAACTAATATTCTTATTTCACTCTGAGAATAAAGAGGGGGACTTGGAGAAATCTTTGCAGACCCAATGATCACCCACCTATCAACCTACAGTCATTCTGACTAGGACCCTTTGACATACTCTCCCGGTCCAGAGCTTGAGAAGGGCCTGAACTCTCCCCAGATCCCCTCCTGAGGCCCTCAAAAAATTATCCTGGAGAATCTCAGTTCCTCTGTCTCACCACAACCAAAACCTTGACAGGAATTACAGTTGCCATACTAGAGTGCTTTGCAGGTTACTGAGTTAATGACTATAAAGTCTGTGGAGCTCTTCAGAGGGAAGAAGCCATAAAAATCACATAAATAAAACAGTCAATCAGCACGCGTTTACTGTGTCCGCAGGGTGCAAAGCCCTCTACTAGGAAATAAAGATTAAAGAGGAGAAAAGCAAAGAAAAAGAAGGAGCAAAGTTAGTTTAATCAAAGTCTTTCCAGGCCAGAGTACAAGACCAGCTATAAACTAAAGATCTAGAGTTCTCCAAGACTAAAAAATGAAAGCGGTACCCACAGATCAGTAAGAAAAAGATAAAGAACTTGATTAGAAACAAGGGGAGGCAAAGAATTTAAGTAGGCAGTTCACAGAAAAATAAAACTAGCCATGTAAGCAATAGAGTGATGCTTAACTGTTCTCATAATTAATCAAAACAATAACAAGATACCATTTTTCACTTATCACGTGGGCAATTTTTTGATTTTCTGATACACAGCAGGGAGTGAAGATACAGGCACTCTCCATCCACTTCTGGGGACAATACAAATTGGAACAACCTGTCTGGGGAACAATGAAGCAAAAGCTATCACAATTTAAAATATATATGCCCTTTGACCCAGCAATCTCACAGCTAAGAATCTGACCTAGGAGTACACTCACAAAAACACACCTGGCCATAAAAACATATTCATTACATTACTGCTCTTAATGACAGAAAATTGGGAACAACCTAATGTCTGGGAGTAGTGCAGTGGTTAAATTATGGATAATGTACATGGTAAACACCAGGTAGATGTAAGCAAGAATGAGGTAACTCTGTCCACTGGTAGGAGAGCATGCCATGGTGTCATAATAAGAGAAAGAAGCTAGAACAAAACAGTATGCATAGTACAACCCTTTTATGAATAAGAATATGGGGGGATTCATATACAAGGATGACCCTCGGAATGTGCTGTGAACCTGGATCTGCACTCGTGGCTCTGCTGTAACCAAAGGGCTGCCCTACAAGGAGGTTGTCAGGGTTAGGGTTGGAGCCTGGAGAGATGGGAGATTTATTTTGTTTTCTTTGTGAAAGCCAAACTCCAATCAGATTCATCACAAGAACAAGGAAGAACATAGTATACTAAGATCCTGAACTTGGAGCCAGGCTTCCCAGGTTCAAATTCCAACTCTAGTGCTGCTTACTAGCTGTGTGACTTTAGGCAAGTCACTTCACCTCTCAGTTCCTTAGGTTCCAAAAAATAGCAATAAGCAATACTTACTTCGTAGAGTTTTGTGTTTTTTTTAAGTGGAAGCAGGTTTTTTGAGAGAGATATACATTCCATAGGCAGAATGCAGTTCATCTCAGAAGGCGAGAGCCTTCGTAGAGTCTTTATGAAACATAAATGTGTACTATCTGAGGAGTACTTCAGACAACACTTGGCAGATAGCCACTCCCTCTGTAAATGCTGTTAAGAAAGTAAATTAGACTCAAACACCGAGTCCTCCATCTCCTGTATCCCAATGTGACTCCCTCTGTTGGTGTGGCCCCAAACACCCAAGGGAAAAAGAAGGAAAAGAAAGGTGCCTTTTACGTATTCAGTGGGCCACTCTACAGGATGAAGTCATTTTAAAAAGGATAATTAGAGCTCCGATTGGTTTTCATTTTATTTCATTTTCTTGCCTGCAGTAAACAAGCACGGAGATTGTGTTACTTCTACAGCAGCCAACAGCAAAGCCGCCTGGCTCCCCTTATTTCTATAGCGAACTCGTGAAAGACAGAAGCCTACTGGTGCAAACTGCTGTGATGGGAGGAAGCATCTAAAATGCATTTTAATTTCAATTTGTGTGAAGCTTTTGTATCAAATTACAGATCTGGGGCATGATGCGGCTCAGTGAAGAACCCCATTTTCCATCCATTTGGATGTGCTCATTGTGCTGTCAGGGGGTAAAATAATTAAGGCTGAAAACCTGTCTCCACTGGAGACCGTCTACTGGTGTCCCACTTCCTGTGCCGACCAAGTCAGGGGACAGACCAATGATCAGTATTCCAGGACCAGCGTTGCCACCCGCCGGAAGTCCCAGACCAGCCAAAAATCCCCAGTCAAGGAGTCTGAGGGGCTTCTCACTTAAATGTGATCATGCCAGTGCTCTGAGGCCAACTGCAAGCCAAGGTTGCCTAAACAAACTAAAACAGAAGCTGGAAGAATTCAGTAAAGCCGATGAATTCTGCAAAACCACTGAGTAACTGGTTATTAGGCAGCTGAATTCACCTAATTGCGTTTATGCAAGTCAGATTGCATCTGCATTTGGAGGCCAAAGCAATCAGGCTAAAAAAGCCACACTTGCTTACATATTTGTTTATTCCTCTGGTCTGGCACATCAGGCGGTTTCCTTGTGGTGCACAAGTTCTGCTGTATAAAAGGATCCCCTTTACTGGGACTGTGCACCCATCCCCAGCTCTGTGAGTGTTAGCTGCTAACAGGTCACAGGTGCTTTCCTTCTCAGAGAATGGCTGTCATCTAGGAGGAGTCATGTCATCCAGGAGGATACATGCTGTCTCCAAGACTCACTACCACCATCAATCCAGGAGCCACCAATGACTGGCTTAAACTGGAATCAAAGGGTAGCCTCCTTGCCTCAAGAGAGAATAACTCTGCAATGTGACTCATATCCAGAGCAACACCCTCCATGAATCAGGCCAAGGCTAGATTTTAATCAGGGATACAGCCCTGATTAGCAATTCCCTTTCATTTTGTCTTCCTCACTCTCTTACGGGGGGTCTCCTGAGAGCATTCTCTCAATAAATCATGTGTACCCAAATCCCTGTCTCAGGCTCTGCTTCTAGGGAACCCAACCGTATTAGTTTCCTATCACTGCTATAACAAATCACCACACATTTGGCAACTCAAACAATGCAAATTTATTACATTACAGTTCTGGAGGTCAGAAATCTGACCCAGGTCTCACTGGGCTAAATCAAGGTGTTGGCAGGGCTGTGTTCCTTCTGGAGACTCTTGGGGACAATCCATTCCTTGCCTTTTCCAATACCTAGAAGTCACCTGCATTTCTTTGCTCATTTGCCCTGTATCACTGCAACCTTTTCTTCCACTGTCACATCACCTTCCCTGACTCCTCCCTCAACCCTCTTATAATGATACTTGTAAATATATTGGACCCACCTGGATAATCCAGGCTAATTTCCCCATGTCAAGATCCTTCACTTAATCACATCTGCAAAGTCTTCTTTACTATGTCAGGTAACATACTAGTTCCAGGAATTAGGATATGGACATCTCTGGGGCCCTTATTCCGCCTCTCACACTAACCTAAGAGAATATGAGAAGCAGACCTAAGAACCAGACTCAAAGAAAGGTATTCTGGAGTTGAATCACTAATTGGCTGCCTGGCAATGAGGAGTCCATCACTGAGGGGAGATGGAGCATCATCCATCCCTGGCATGTTGGCACAGTGCAAGTACTAAGACTTTCACCTGTGGATAACTGGGACAGGCTATAGGTGGAAGGGGATGCACTGGCTTATGTAACATCTCTGGTGTTGAGGAGGAGGGAAAGATATAGTAATTATCAGGACTGTAAAACTGGGTGGCTGTTGCTGAATACCATGAATGCATCGAAGAGAAAAAAATGGCAGCCTCATGGCAATCGTTCAACAATTTAGAGCAAATTGTGTTGTGTCAGAAAGCCTCCTTGGAAGTATTTAAAGAAACCCTGATATTCTTCAGTATGAAAACAGAGCTGAAGAACAGACACAGGACTTAACTGTACGAATGGCAGAACTTCAGAGAAGGCTGAATTTTCAAGCTAGGCACATGTCCTACAATCAAGTCAGGACCTTGATGGGAATGAGTGCGACTCTGAGAATTGGGGTGGAGATATCTGGGAAGATGTACTTGATTACCTTTGACCCTAAGAGCCCACTGAATTCTCTGGGCCTGCCAAAGTGTCCTCCTTTCTCTTGTTGGAAGACAGGCCCCCTTCTTTGCTTGAAGAATACCAATGCCTTAAGTGGGACAGGTGCCTAACACAGCAACGTTCCCACCTCCACTGCTGGCTACCAGACCAATACCAAGTGTTGACTCTCAGCCTAAACTAATGAGCAGGCGTTGGGCCTGCTAGGGAGAGAGGGATGCATGCCATGGTAGCCACAGGACCCTGGCTAACATGGCTGGGCAAGAACCAGGAGAGCATGACTGGAAGTGAATCCCTAGGGTACTTGGTCGATGGGGGCGGAATATAAAGCTTTTTGGATAAAAGAGAGTTTATTTCATGAGGAGCCTTACTATGACATAGGATTTAAGTCCTGGCAAAGCTCTGAGATACAAGTCATATGCAGCAGGGAATAGCTCTTGGGAACTTGGACTTAAGCCCCTCAGGATGGGATGCAAAGGAGAAGGGGGCTGTGGGTAACAATTTAATCGAAGCCAACTATTAGCAGTACCGTTATGATTTGGGAGTCATTGGTTAAGGTACCTGGAAAAAAATCAGAGCTGACATTCTAGGAAGCCCCAATTCTTCATGGAATCTAAGGGAAAGGAAATTCTACTTGCTGGGGGAATTGTACTGCCGCCTCCCTTAACCAGGGGTAATCAATGTGACACCATGTGAGCAAAAGAGCAAACATAGCAGGATTGAGGACTGCTATTCTTAGAAAGTCCTGCTTGCAAGATTGGCCTTCGGCTGGCATCTGGAAATTTGGATTTGAAGAGGCTTTCCACCATTCCCAGAACTGAGAAGAGGTCTCACTATGAGTGAGCTATTAAAACAGTATGACATTTTTACGATGAACACCTGCTTTCCCCCTGGGGGTCTGGAATTTGGCCATGTGCCTGACAGAGGGTATCTATGTGACAACCCCCAATAAAAACCCTAGGCACTGAGTCTCTAGTGAGCTTCCCTGGTGGACAGCATCTCAAGTGTTGTCATAACTCATTGCTGGGGGAGTTAAGCACGTCGTATTTGACGCCACTGGGAGAGGACTCTTGGAAGCGTGTACCTGGTTTCCTTTGCTCTTTGCCCTAAGCACTTTCCCCCTGTGCTGAATTTGCTCTGTATCCTTTTGTTGTAATAAATCATAACCATCAGTACAACTATATGCTGAGTCTGTGACTCCTCCTACCAAATCACCAAACCTGGGAGTGGTCTTAAGGACCTCCAACACACACCATGACAAACAGATATACATAATTTTCTTCATACACATTTATCTGGGCCCTCCTGAGGGTGAAAAGCTTACTGAATCATGAAGAAAATGCCCTCTTACCCCAAGAGTTGTTTCTTTTCCCTCTAACTTAGGGGTTTGGCTTTCCCTTGAACCACTGTTGATGTGTTCCACCTTATTTAATGTATAAGGGATTTGGTTTCATACTTAAAGGTATATTTCTTCACGTTAGAAAATAGAATTTTTCAGAACTTCTTCTGGGGGCTCCTTTCCCATTCTCAAAGTATAGATACAGACTTTTATCCCACTGCCTCCAAAGATCTCCAGAATGTTAGAAATTTTAACATTCTTTCCCTCTAACTACAATTTCTAGACTACAATTTGCATAGATAAGTGGGACCAAAATCCTTTTGGACAGATTTCATGTTCTGACAGTGAGGGAATGGGGAAGAAGACTAGGATGATGCTGTGGGAGGCCAGAAGGCACTTCCATCAGACCAAGCCTTCCTGAGCCTCTCAGTTGATCTTAAAGAAAGACTAACAATTATCATAGTTGACTAAGTCTTAAAGAAAGACTACCTCTCAGTTGATCTTAAAGAAAGACTAACAATTATCATAGTTGACTAAGTCTTAAAGAAAGACTACAAATTATCATGATGAAAAAGTTGTCAAAGGGGACCGTTTGAGTAGAAAGGACAGGAGTAAGAAATGGCTTGGGTCATTCCAAGAACCTGCAAGGAGCTCAGATCCTGGAGTAAAGGGGTGGGGAGATGACTTAGTCAGGTGCACATGAAAGGTACCCCCTCTCAATGTATACTAAGGAAAGGGAAAAGTTACTCTAGCAATAAGAGCATGTATGAAAGTGTATGTGTACATAGCTGAAACCCACAGATCACCTCACCAATTGCCCCTCAAGTTGCTACAGGTTAACAACTCTGACTGGAACATTATTTTTCTGTCCTCTATTCTGGGTGCACCTCTTAGGCAACTTCTATTCCAGATTCCTCTACTGCCCCTATTTCCTGACCAAATTTCTCAGCCCTCAGATCTCCTCTTCTCTGGTCCAGTCTCATTAGGCACAAGATGATAGTGCCATAGTTTGATGCCTAGTTGACCTGTATTCTGTTCCAGCTTTGGAATTCTTACCCCATCCTGTCAATGCATGATACCCACCATAAGGACAGGAGGTACTGAGTGTCTGTCCTAGACAGGGTCATGGCCGGAAACAGATGGCATGCTTCAGGGAGATGGCATATAAAGATGTGGCAAGCTGAGGAAAACCCACAGGCCACAAACCCCCGGGGCTGGCAACAGTGGGAAGTGTATACCACCCTCAAGATTGAAGGGACAAATGAAGGAAGTATTACCAAAAGTCAAAAAAATCTGTAGCTTTGGGAGAAGGCCACCTGATAGGAGCTGTGGTCCACCACAGAGAAACACAACCACTGCTAACCTGTGTCCCACCAGGAAGTGAAACACAAATTCAAATGTGTTCAACTCCATTTCATTCTTCCTTCCCTCCAATCTCCTGCTACTGCCTCCCACTGACCAAACCCAAAGAGAAACCAGAGGGCAAGAGAACTCACTGATGGGTCTAGAGGAGCAAATGGAAGATGCCCAGCTTAATGGCTGAGTACATATCAAGACACACACAGAGAAATAAATTAAGGTACATTCCAGAAGCTTTTATTTATATGAAATAGGCAACAGATTTCAATATGCCAAGAGAATTTAAAAACTTGTTTTAAAAATTGGAGGGCTTCCCTGGTGGCACAGTGGTTAAGAATCCACCTGCCAATGCAGTGGACACAGGTTCAAGCGCTGGTCTGGGAGGATCCCACACGCCGCGGAGCAACTAAGCCTGTGCACCACAACTACTGAGCCTGCGCTCTAGAGCCCGCGTGCCACAACTACAGAAGCCCATGTGCCTAGAGCCCACGCTCAACAAGAGAAGCCACCGCAATGAGAAGCCCGCGCACCACAACGAAGAGTAGCCCCCACTCACCGCAACTAGAGAAAGCCCGCACGTAGCAATGAAGACCCAATGCAGCCAAAAATAAATAAATAAATTTATTTTTTTAATAAGTAAATAAATAAAATAAAAATTGGCAACGCAATTTTGCGCTTCAAGAGCACACACCTTGGTAGGCAGCCAGTTATTAACATACTCAGGTATCTGGGGTATCCCACCCCCTCTAGTAGGCTGATAAAAGATGCCACTTTAGAACAAGATGGGAGCATTTGGAGATATAGCTAGGCTCATCAGTGCCTCTCTGGGATAGTACATACAATAGAGATTTTGCTGACTGTCTGCTCCCACAGTGATGCTGGCACTTTCTAACAATCAGGTGTCTCATAGGATCCATTTCACTTTTCTGCAGTTACCAGATGTCAGTTGTGACCCAGCAGAGACTTTGCTCTCACCTTACTACTCAGTCACCCTGGGGTCTTGTTTCAAAGGCTATCTGTGATCAATTTCACATTTCCACAGTCAATGGGTATTAATCCTAATGAATACCACTTATCCTGGGTTCTCTCTGACAAGTGGTAGGAAAGACCTGCATGAAATGAAAACTCAGATGTTTGTGCAACTTCCCACTCAAATATGCTTCTTGAGAGTCCCACTATAATTGAAATCACCAGTCCCCCAGAGGCAAAGGGCTTAGAAGTGGTTACAGACTGAAGGGATGACAGAAAGGGGGAAAGGCTGGGAGAATGTGCTCCTGCTCCTCTAGGTGGCACGGGTGCGCCACTTGCACAGGTGAGCAGAAAAGTGCCCGCAGAGATTGTGTTCAGTTTCCCTTTAAATAGTTTAATAGACAAAAGGTGGCTTTGTAGCTTTGCCATTAGGTAACATTCCTGTAGTAAGAAGATTTTTCTTTCAATTAACAATCCTCTGAACAAGCAAACTAACTCATTTCTAAACATCATCCTCCTTAGGCACTGTAGGAGAGGGAGGGTAGCATAGCGGTTAAGGGTTCAGGTTTTGGAATCAGCCTGACTGGGTTTAAATCCCAACTTTACCACTTAGTAGCTATGTAACTTTAGGAAAACCACTTAGCTTCTCTGGGCCTGAGTTTTCTTACCTCTAACTTCTTATCTGTTAAGAGGTAATTTTAGCCCTTCCTCATTGAGTTGGTGAGAAGATTAAGGGAGAGAATATATACAGCTCAGCACAGTCTCAAAAAATTAAACACAAAATTGCCATATGAGCCAGCAATTCTACTCCTACACAAAATAACTAAAAAACAAACACTCAGATATTCATACACAAATGCTCACAGCAGCACTATTCACAATAACCAAAAGGTGGAAACAGCCCAAATAGCCATCAATAATGAATGGATAGACAAAATTTGGAACATTCATACAAATGGAATAACATTCAGCTATAAAAAGGAATGAAGTACTGATGCATGTACAATAATGGATGAACCTCAAAAACGTTATGCTAAGTAAAATAAGCCAAGCACAAAGGCTACATATTATATGGTACCATTTATATGAAATTATCCTCAGGAGTCTAGAAATGAAATACAATAAGATATTGATGAGGAAGAAGAGGAATAGGGCATACACAAAAGAGAAAATACAAATAGCCAACAAATACACAAAAAGATGCTCATCATCACCAGTGTTCAGGGACTTCACATGGGCAAATTTTTTTAAAAAAAACACACTTCACACGGGCAAAAATTAAGAAGTTTGCTAATGTCATTGATGTGGGGAAATGGTTACTTTCAAATCGCAAGTAGGAGCATAATTTGGTACAGGTGCTTAAGAGGGCAATTTGCCAGTTACTTATTAAGGTTTAAATGTGCATCCCCTGGGACTTAGCAATTCCATTTCTCATAGTCGCCCTGGAGAAAGGGAGTCCACACAGAGTCATGTTCAAGGATGTTCATTGGAATAGTGTTGGCAATAGCAAAAACTGCAAATGTCCTAGATGTATACCAATAGGGGACTATCGCCACAGGCTGCCTCGTGTATATAATGAAATACTACCTAGTACATAAACTAGTGAGGGAAATCTGTATGTCCCAACACAAAAAAGTCTCTAAGATGAGGTGTGGAAGGAAATACACACACACTAAACAATACTACTCATTTTCTATGATGCAAATCTATGGGTGAAAATACGTACAAATAGGTTTAAAAGGATCTATACTAATAAGAGGCTTCTCATATGGAGGAATTCCCTAGGAATTGCTGGTGATGGTCAAGGCAACTTGAGGCTTATTTGTAATGTTTAATCTTTTTTTAAATGTTCATGCACCATCTATGTGGTTGAAAAAAATGAAAATATTTAAGTGGTTGCTTTGTGGATGTGTTTTCAGCAAGGACATCCTGTGATGTTCCACTTTGTCACAAGCTTAAAACTCTCATAGTTCCTCCCAACCAATACTATTTTCCCTTTTTTTTTTTGTTCCTGATTATACTATAGTGACTCTCTAACAATTCACTACATTATAACCTTGAACTTTCCCCAAGTTTCAGAATTAGTGTTGGAGACCCATTTTTTTTTACCACTTATAAATGTATCTCCCTTTCAAAAAAAAAAGCCTCCCATCAGACTCACATGCCCAAACTTGGAAATGGAAGCAGGTCTGCCAAAGAAGCAGAGCCTGAGGCAGCCATTCGAAGGCGGCAGACTCAGCTTCATTGTCTTCTGAGGGCTGCAGTGACAAAGTACTTCTCTCCCTCTGGTGTGCTATGAGCAGGACACATCTCGGGGTTTAAACCTGGGGCAGCGGGAGTGTGGTCTTTGTCAATGTTATTACTGGCTATGTGGTCTCTAGACCTGTAACCCAGCCTTCCCAGAGATTCTGTGAACTGCACAATACCATTTTGATAAAGTTATTTTCTGCTGAAATTAATCAGGGCTGGTGCCTATTACTTGCATCTGAGAACCCTGACTGACTCTGTGATCTTGGGAAAGTTAGCTAATTTCTTGTTTCTTCATCTATAAAAATGAGGATAATCATATCTGTCTCACAGAGCTGCAAGAAGATAAAATGTATGCCATATATTTAAAATAGATATTGCACATAAGAAATATATTTTAAATGCATATATATTAATATATTCACTGAATATATTTTATGCACTTATATGAATCTGTTAATATTATTTCTACATATAAAATCTGTATTAAGGTAAAAAATATGAAAACACCTGATCTATACCTTTTTCCACAGGGTTGGGGGCAATGAAACATGATGGATTCTTAGAATGTATAGTAGATAAACTGCAGCAGATTTCCACTCTTAATATCTCAGATAAATGGAAAGGCAAATGATATACAGCTTTCAAGGGGGCAGGAAAAGTAAGTTAAGAGATGGCATTTGTGGACCTAAGCTTAAGCACAAATAATCACTCCAAACATCCTGTGGCTCACCTATTTTGTGTATAATCTGCGGTGACCTTTCCACTGAAGGCCTATTTTCTGATACCAAATAACTTCTAATCACAGCCCAGCTGGCTTGACTGCATTCACAGAAATCACCCATTCTAATACCAGTCACAATAAACATCATTAGGATTGAATATTTTCTGCAAAATGACTCTCGAGCCCTAGAGTGAAGTCCACAGCCAAAGCAGGAGACATCAAGATTAACGACTTTGTTGGGTGCCCACGCAGGCGTTCCCCTGCCAGCCCAAGTAATCAAGAGGTGGAGGACGTAATGGTTCGGAAGGGCCTCAGGGATCCTGGTGTGCAAATTAGTCTGAGCATCAGATTCTCTAGAGCCAGAAATCCATGTTTCCTGTCTGTTCATAGGGAGCATGTAACCCCACAACAGGTCCTCTAGCTACTCTATCAGCCAAGGAGAAGTGAGGCTGAAGGTCCCCATTTCCCCTCTCTCTGGGAGCCTTCAAAATGATAAGCCACAACGAGCAGAGACAGAAATGGAGCTGAGCTGAAAACGAGTGTGTCTTTTCCTACTTCTCTCTGGACCATCTGCAGAACAGGTCCAGGACTTCCTGGAAAATTACCAGGGCATCGTCAGTGTGTTCCTTGTTAATATTTTTTCACCTGAAGACTTCAGGCTTCCCCAGGACATTCTTCACACATCCAAACAACAGAAGAAGAAGAGAGGTGGGAAGTACGAACCCCAAACTTAAGTGGGGAAAAGGCAGCAGCCAATCTCAGCCTGAATCCAAAGCTGTCCTCTGCTTTAGTCTTAAAATAATGCTTGATCAAAAGGAATTACAGTCACTCTTCCTCCTTTAATTCAGGAACTGGTTAACACATTTTAAAATGAAGGGGTCCCCTCAGCCATCTTTCTTCTTCCTCCTACCCATACTCTAATGATTTCTTCAGGAAAAGAGTTTATAGGTATATTTGTCTCCCTAGCATACTTTCCTCATTTCTCTGGGAACAGAACCCCTGCTCTTCCCTGTAGGAAATTTTGTATGGTTTACGGGGGGCCAAACGTGCTATTCATAGCCCCCCTCCCCTGCAGCACACACACACACACACACCTTCCAGCCATGATAGGTATGAACACCATTACTCAGAGGTGGCCAGTTCAGATGACCATATGACCTAAGTCAGTCCAAGCAGAGTCTCCTCTGATATATGAGCACCAGGAGAATGTCTCTCTCTTGCTCTAAGACTATGAGCCATAAGGATAATATAATCTTGAGCTCCTCTGGCCATTTCCACAGAAATATGGAAGAAGCATTCTGCAGTAGGAAAGAATGACACCAACATCCAAAGAGAAAAGAGATAAAAGGATGAACAGGAATAAACAGAGTCCTGATGCTATCATATGAGCTATTAAAGGGATGCTGATTAATAAAAGAAGAAAATCAAAACAAATAAGTCCATTTATTTGTAATAAGAGGTTTGAGTTTAGAAATGGTGAATGAGCAAAAGGCAAGCTGACTCCACAGGCTATAAATAAGGGCTCAGGCCATGCTGCGAATCCTTGCATTTGTAGCCCAGCTCTAAGTAGGTGCTTTCAGATACCTTTTGTTTAGCGCTGGGAGGTAGGAATTCCTTGTTAACTCACACCAATTTATTTAACAACTAAAGTGCCTGGCTAAGACTTTGATGCAGAGAGCTACTTAATAGTTGTTTTATTAAATGTTTGTGATCTGATAAATTCAGGAGACGGGGGTTCTATAATCTCCCTTGATCTTAACACTCTGCTTCTATTAACTCAGCTTAGGCATAGAGCTTTTTATCCACCATGTCACGGAATTGTCTCTAATTGTGTGCTGTTAAGCTGGGGCTCTGCTATCCCATACCTCTGCAAGTTACTCTTCAAGGTCCATTCTTGGCTGTAAATTTATTCCTATTCAAATTCATCTTTTAGTTTCAGCCTATCATCTTGGTCTGTCAACATGATGTGGAACCCTGGCTCCATCACCCAGTACATAAACTCCCTCCTGTCAGCTTTGAATCATTTGGAAATGTAACAGGTTCGCCCACTACAACTGTATCCCAGCCATTGATATATACAAACAAGATAACAGGAAAGTCCTACAATGTGCTCCTGGAGAAATTTCTGTCCGGCCCTCCAAAAAAATAACATTAGCAGAAGATCTTCATATGTAGTTAAACATTCAGTTATAAATCAACTTGTTAACTTATCCAAGCCATGTTTCACCCTGTTGACTATGGGAGTTTTATAAAATACTTTACCAGCTGCCTTGCTGCGCATCATGCCCTTCATGCCTCCAGGCTGTTACAACGGTACAATAAACTGATCATAAAAGGAATTACAGCTGGCTCAACATGACCAGTTCTTGGTGAAACCATTGTGACTCCCAGCAATCCTAACTTCTTTTTCCACCACCTCATAAGCCATCTGTTTAATAATTCAGTCTGGGATTGCACCATTCACTAGTGTCAAATTCACTGGCTGGTAGCCTCTAAAACAACCTTCTTCCTCTTTGGAAACTTCAAAATTTGTCTATAGTCAGTCTTCAGTCACCCCTCCTTTTTCTGTTCAACAAACAAATATTTAAACAATGCCTGCCATATGTAAGGCATTTGGCATAGACAGAGAAGTAAGCAGAGGAGGCTGCTATTCTTGTGGAGTTTAGATGAAGACTGCTGACAACTGTATTTCAATCAAGGAAACATAACACAGGAGAACCAGCGGTGTGATTCACCAGGTCTGTCTTTGGGGGGAAGAGGAGATGTGAGTTACTGAATTTGGCTGCATCTTCCTAGTATTCTCCCTGTCTCACCTTCAACTCCCCCACCCCATTTATACACACCAAGGAATTTCTCCCTCTTCTCGGGCAGTTCTAAGAAAAATAATGAGACAATGGCCAGCAACTGCTGAGTAGGAATGTTTACTGGAACAAATATCAGAGGGTTTTTGCTGTCCACTTTAGAGAACTATTTGCTACAGTCAACCAAGAAGATATAAATGAGCAGCACACAGTAAAAAAAAAAAAAAAGAAAGAAAGAAAGAAAGAAAAAGAAAGATGTGTCCAGGATCAAGAACTCACTAGAAACTTATGCATTACCCAAAAATTCACCTTTCAGCCCAGTGAATAGCCCAGTATTGACAGTACTTGCCTCACTAAATTAGAAAACCCAAGGGCAAGGACATGACTATTTACCCTCATACTCCCAAAGCAATGCTTGGCACAAAGCAGATACTTGAGGGACATTAACTTCATTCATGGCCTTGAGGCTTTCCAGTTCCTTTTGTTAAAGAAACAGACTCTATCTTCCGACCTCTTCAGTCTGGGCTGAAGTGTGACTTGTTTGGCCAACCAAATGCAGCAGAAGTGCTGTGTACTAGTTCCAAGGACAGGCCCTCAGGTCTGGTGTTTCCACAATGTTCTTACGCCTCTGCCACCACCATGAGAACACTGCAGGACTAGCATGCAAGGGTGAGAAACCAATGGGGAAGAGCCATGTTGCCTTGGTTTCCCCTGCCTAGGCCAGACTACGCTAGTCAACCCCCTGAGTGGACCCCAGGCATGTAAGCAAGCCTCGCCAAGATCAGCAGAGCCACGCAGCCTGTTCCCACCTGGCTTGAGACACATGAGCAATAAAAGTTTATTTTTCATTGTTTGTTATACAGAACTATCTTTGCTATACACCATTCATTTAGTGGTACTGCTCGAATATAGGGACAAAGAGAAGGGAGAGAGGACATTTTAACACTTGTTAAGAAATTTGCCACATATGTGGTATATACCCTCATGTTTTTTGTTTTCTAGATTTATTTTATTTATTTATTTATTTATTTTTCAGCTGCGTTGGGTCTTCTGTTGCTGTGTGCGGGCTTTCTCTACTTGCTGTGAGCTGGGGCTACTCTTCGTTGCAGTCCGAGGGCTTCTCACTGCGGTGGCTTCTCTTGTTGGGGAGCACAGGCTCTAGGCTTGCAGGTTTCAGTAGTTGTGGCACAAGGGCTCAGCAGTTGTGGTACAAGGGCTCAGTAGTTGTGGCACACACGCTTAGTTGCTCCACGGCATGCACGATCTTCCTGGACCAGGACTCGAACCTGTGTCCCCTGCATTGGCAGGCGGATTCTTAACCACTGCGCCACCAGGGAAGCCCCTACCCTCATGTTTGACACATGCTTCTTATGCCAAAGGGCTCTCAAGGAATAGATGTAGAGATGGAAAAAAAAGTCTGCCCATCTGAGTGTCATAAATATATTGAGGAGAAGCAGATACCACACAAAGGAGAAGGGGGAAGTTCAAAAGTACCATCTTTGTATCCTATGTAGCAACCAGCACCATAGATTTTATGCTTCAAAGTTCCAACAGGCCCTCAAGATGAATTTCATCTAAGCCTGGAGAACTGAGCTCACGTCTTTAAGCCGTGCTGGCTTCCTGCCTTCACATCCATACTGAGCCCTGACTCGCTCCCCTTTATTCTACTTTTTTCCTGTAGCTAAATTATTCTCCTTGGTAGACAAGTCAGAATTCAAACAGCAACTGAGTAGTTCTACTTTCTCTCTCATCTGTTAAAATCTCCCCCAAGCAGTCCTTGTTCATCCATTTTTTCCCCCAAATGGAACTGAAAGCTCTTTTCAATTGTTTCTTGAGCTTCAGCTCTCTACATCTTGGATGGAGTGAGACAGTTAGGAGCACAGGTTCTTGAGTTAGACAGTCATGGGTTTGAATCCCAGATCTGCCACGTAGTAACCACATGACCTTGAGAAAGTTTCTTAACCTCTCAGAACTTCAATCTCCCTTTCTCTAAATGGAAAACATCATCATATCCACATCAGAGGGTTGTTGTGAATATTAAATGAGAAAATGTAAGCAAACTGCTTAGCAGAGTCCCTGATGCATAGCTGGTACCCAACACCCCGCAGCCAACATGATTCTTTAAGTACAGCGACATTCTTTTGAGTTAGGGGATAAGTGTTCTTTCTTAATCCTTTGTCACTTTTTCTTTTTACATGCTCTTTTGACATCTGGACTTTTCAGAGAGTTCCACATACAAATACAAGGTTACCTGTCAACATTCTTCCTTTTAATCTTTATTAGAATCACTCTATACCAATTTCTAAGGTAAGACATTGATCAAGATTAGACTTTCCATTCCTGGACAACAGAAAGCCACACCAATATTAACCTGGCTTTAAAATTATGAATGATGAGGTTGGATCCTGAGGTTACATTTGTCAATGCCTGCTTGCTTCTCTGCCAGCCAGTGGCTTTCCACTCACCCCGTGGTTTACGCCCTGGCCTTCTAACCACTAACAGGAAGCTCCACTTCTTTCTGGACCATCCTGGTCAGCCAAGGTTCTGCCCCAGGCCCTCTACTCATGTGTTGTACTTTCCTTCTAGTCTGGCCCATCCTCTCCCAAAGCACTGGTCTCAACCCAGGATACGGGCCTCACTGCCAGTTCCCTTGGGATGGTTGATTTTATGTGTTGACTTGGCCAGGCTATAGTACCCACTTATTCAATTAAACACTAGTCTAGATGTTGTTGTGCAGGTGTTTTGTGCATATGCTGAACATCTCCAATCAGTTTGAATTATTTTTTTAACTTTTTATTTTATATTGGAGTATAGCCGATTAACAATGTTGTGATAGTTTCAGGTGCACAGCTAAGTGACTCAGCCATACATATTCATGTATCCGTTCTCTCCCAGACTCCCTTCCCATCCAGACTGCCATATAACATTGAGCAGAGTTCCCTGTGCTATACAGTAGGTCCTTGTTGATTATCCATTTTATTTATTTATTTTTTTATTGGAGTATGGTTGCTTTACAATGTTTGGTTGTCCATTTTAAATATAGCAGTGTGTACCTATCAATCCCAAACTCCCTAACTATCCCTTCCGTCCACCCTTCTCCCCTGGTAACCGTAAGTTCATTCTCTAAGTCCGTGAGCCTGTTTCTGTTTTGTAAATAAGTTCATTTGTATCATTTCTTTTTAGATCCCGCATATAAGCGATATCATACAATATTTCTCTTTCTCTGTCTGACTTACTTCACTCAGTATGACAATCTCTAGGACCATCCATGTTGCTGCAAATGGCATTATTTCGTTCTTTTTAATGGCTGACTAATATTCCACTGTATATATGTACCACATCTTCTTTACCCATTCCTCTGTCGATGGATATTTAGGTTGCTTCCATGTCTTGGCTATTGTAAACAGTGCTGCAATGAACATTGGGGTGCATGTATCCTTTCGGACCATGTTTTTCTCCAGATATATGCCCAGGAGTGGGATTGCTGGATCACATGGTAGTTCCATATTCAGTTT
The DNA here is from genome assembly GCF_002837175.3 of Physeter macrocephalus. NCBI lineage: Eukaryota > Metazoa > Chordata > Mammalia > Artiodactyla > Physeteridae > Physeter > Physeter macrocephalus. The sequence goes on along the minus strand of NC_041230.1, from coordinate 50,027,664 downwards.
TTTAAGGAACTTCCATACTGTTCTCCATAATGGTTGTACCAATTTACATTCCCACCAACAGTGTAGGAGGGTTCCCTTCTCTCACACCCTCTCCAGTATTTATTGTTTGTGGATTTTTTGATGATGGCCATTTTGACTGGTGTGAGGTGATAACTCATTATAGTTTTGATTTGCATTTCTCTAATAATTAGTGATGTTGAACATCTTTTCTCGTGCCTCTTGACCATCTGTATGTCTTCTCTGGAGAAATGTCTATTTAGGTCTTCTGCCCATTTCATCAGCTCCTGCTCAAGAGTATGCAGTCTGACAGCCTTTCTACAGATTTTTCAGACTTGCCAGGCTGCAATACACATATATACATTGGTTCTGTTCTCTACTAGAACCCTGGCTGATCCACTCCTCCTGTCCCAGGTACCCCTGCCACAACCACTGACCATGCAGCCAGATCCCAAATAGCCAAAATCCAAACTGACTGCTCCTCCAATTCATGGCAAGACCAACTAGTCCCTAGTCACAAGGTAAATTGATCAGGCTGACTGTCCTGTTAATATTATCAACACCAAAAGCCAACAACATTTCGCTGAGCTATTACTATGGGCCAGAGGTCATGCTAAGCACTCTTTATGCATTATGTCATTTAATCCTCATAGCACCATACATAATAGGAAGTATTATTATTCCTATTTCTCCAAGGAAGTGATTGAAACTCAGAGGCTTTATGGAGCCTAAGCTCATCCAACTCTTAAGAGGTAGAGCCAAAATTCACACCTGCTCCAGTAATATCCTAGTCCCAGTTTCCGTGATTACTTGCTTAGGCTACAATATCTGTGTCCTGCTCCCAGTCTTACCTAAATCTGTTTTTAACATAGCAGTTACAGTGGGCTGAATGGTAGCCTCCCAAAAGACATGTCCACCCAGAACCTGTGAATGTGACCTTATTTGGAAAAAAATGTCTGCAGTTGTAATCAAGGACCTTGAGATGAAACCATCCTTGATTAGGATGGACCCTAAATCCAATGACAAGTGTGCTTAGAAGAGAATGGAAGAAGATACACATACAAAGACCATACGAAGATGGAGGCAGAGATTGGAGTAATGCAGCTACAAGCCAAGGAATGTCAAGGATTCCAGCAACCACCAGAAACTAGAGAGGTACGGAACAGTTCCTCCCTCAGAGCCTCCAGAAGGAACCAACCTTGCTGACACTTTGACTTTGGACTTCTGACTTGCTGAACTGTGAGAATGAATTACTGTTGCTTTAAGCCACTCAGTCAGTGTGGCTTAAATTTTTTTGTTATGGCAACCCTAGGAAACTAATACAGTTGTCAAAGTGATGCTTTAAAAACATAAATTAGATCATGCCATTTTCCTATGTAAAACCCTCCAGTGGCATCATATTACACTCAAGCAAAATTCAAAACCCTTTACTCAGGCCCACCAGGTCCCATATAAACTGGTCTTGCCTTCCCACCGTACTCTCTGTATTCTCACTCCCCCAGCTCAGTTCACCCCAGCTACACCTGCACTCTTTATGTTTCCCAAACGCTCCAAACCCATGCCTGCCTTAGGACCAACTGCTCCCTCCACCTGGAATGTGTCTCCCTTGGATCTTTCCAGGACGCCATTGCCCCTGCCCCATGCACACTCTGTCCCATTGCCCTGTTCCCTCTATTACAGCACTTACACCTGTTTACTTGATTGGTTTGTAACTAGTGTTGGTTTCCCATGAGAGAAGATTCTTGTCTGCTTGTTCACTGATGAATCCCTAAGACCAAGAATGGTGCTGGGTACACAGTAGGTGCTCAATAAATATCTGAATATTTGATCATGAATAAGCGTATTTTGTTGAACTACTCTAACTCCAGAGCTCAAAAGAGCCACCAGGTGTGGAGGGAGGAAGGATTTGAGATTCTTCAGTCTCAGCCTAGTTGTAAACTCTGTTTAGGTGGTACCTGGGTCTGAGCACAAAGCTTAATCCATCTCTGCAGCAAAACAGAGTCCCAAACGACCTGTCACCTCCCCTGCCCACTGTTGCAGCAATCACAAAGAGCAGCCAGTTCACCACAAAAGCAAAGAGAATCTCACCGCCCACAGCATCCCAAATGCTGTCCATGACTTCCCTCCACCCCTCTACTGCCCTCCACACCCTCCAGCCATGCCCTGCCTCTGTCAGCCCACACAGTATCCCCAGACTCATGCCCACAGTTGAGCTCAGAGGACATGTCTTGGGCCAGCAGGCATTTCTCACCTCCTCACTTCCTCCTAGAGCCACTCAGTAGCTCTCCACTTGCCTGTGGACAGCACCCTCAAGCTGCTAATGATGCCCTCCCCAGCGTGAGGCTGCCAAGAAACCCAGCAGCATTGGGAGCTGCAACCTTTCAGCCCCAGGAATCCTGTGGACTCCAGACTCCTCACCTGACCCCGGATTGCTTAATGGATCCCATTAGGCAACTAAATCACAGGCTGTAAGAAATTGATGAGAGGAGCTGAAGGCAGAGGCTTTCTCTAAACAAAGTCCCCGGCACATAGGGAGCCTGCTGGGCATCCACGCCAAGGCAAGGCCACGGTCCTCTTCTCCAAGAAGCAGGTCTAGTGATGGTTCTGCAGCTGTGTGCCTGGCACAGAGAAGTGTCAGTTCTAGCCGCTGGCAAAACCATCAGATCCCAGCCCAGCCCTACTTAAGCTTCTTTCCCCATCCCTGGGCCCCCAAATACTGCACCTGTCTCCTTTGAATCCCCCAATACCCAGGCATCCAAGACAGCCTCCATCCCTCCAAGCTCACAGACGCCCAAGAACCTGCACATTATAGTCACCAGGGAAACTTTTAAAAATATATCTGCTCCCCTGGCCCCCTCCCATGAAGATTATGACTCAATTAGCCTGGGGTGTGGCCAGCAGGCATTTTTTTTAACTCTTTACTTTTTTTTTTTTTTTTTTAATGCAGCCACAGCCTTAGAGCTTAACTCAAGCTTCAGGAACAAACTCCAACTCACTTGAACTTCCTAGTTCCACAAACTTTACCTGCACACTTCTAGGGGTCCTCCTTGACCATGGAAGATAAAACTGGAGAATAAACTCAGATATACCTCTAGAGCAGCTCTGACTCAAAGGACCCCTCACCCTTGCTTCCTAGAAACTCAAGCGTAGAAGGCGTTTTCTCCCTTGTTCCCAAGAAGCCCATCAAAGCAGCTGCCTGTAGTTTCACTGGTTACCAGACACTGAATGGACATGGCCCTTCTGGACTAAATGACACTTTGAAGCTATTCACTTCCCAGGTTTGCTGAAGCTAGTTTGGGGATGGCCCTCAGCAGTGGGTGACATATTTCAGCTGGGTATCCTGAGCCTGAGACGGCTGCCTTCACAGGTTCTTCCCTTGGCTTGGCTGCAAAGTCAGGGAGACACATCAGACCCCACCCAGGGTCCAGTAGAATTCTCAGGACCAAAGAGCATGAAGACACCTGGGGCTCCCTGAGGCCCCCTGAAAACACTCAGCGTTCCCTGAGGGCCAGAGTTGCCCATGAGGCCTCCTGGACAAAGGTTTCCAACCTGCCCAATCATAAGGATCACATCATAAGGCACTTGCTAAAGCCACAAGCTCCCTGATGCTTTGGCCACACTGAGTCAGAATCACTGGATGATTCTGAGAATTAGGCAGTTTGGAGGAGCAAGAAGGTTCAGTCTTGGCTCTCAAGCCACCCCTCAGTTCAAGAATCCCACCCTTGAACTTCATCTAAGCCTTAAGTTGGAATGAGAGATCATGTTTCGCTGAGCTCAAGCATGTCAGCGTACTCGAGGTCTAAATTGCTAGGACAACAGTTCCTAGAGTTTTAAAGTAATTTAAAGGCCATATGCATTAGAAACAAGGAAGAGGGGTCATGGATAGCCTATTATGAGATGCAGACTCCTTGTCTGTAAACCAAAGAGACTGAAACAGAATCACTGAAAATAGGGGCCAAGAGCCTGCTGTTTGAACAAGTTTCTCCCCCAAGCACTGCTTTGCCTGCTGACATTTGAGAACTCGTGGCTGGTGTCTGATGGAGGGCCCATGAAGACCAGCTTTGGGGACCCTAGACACTTAGACACTCCCCTGAAAACTGGGGACTGCATCCAGAAGATTCTCCTCATCAAGCCCACTTAAAGAGACCAACATTATTGATCCCAATTCCAAGTCAGAGCTCTTGAAGAAAAAAGCCCTCTCTCCAATGCCTGCTGGGGGAACTTCAGAACAGGCTGTCGGGTGGGGGGTGCCTGCAACTGTGCCTGCCTGGGGAAGCCAGGACTGCCCTGGGGCGGAGCCCAGGGCTTGAATGAAGATGCTGCACTCAGGAGTGAGTCCCTGTTCCTGGGAAAAGCCAGTCCTCTTAACCGTTCTTGGACCACTGGATCTCTCTTTTCTCTTCTGTGAAATAAAAACTGAGTTGAAGCCTACCACTCACTACCCAGTTCTTCTGCAGGCTGTGCTTGATAAAATCATCACAGAACATCACCTCTTTCATCCTAGACAAAGGCTGTGGGCTCCTAATAGGTCTTCCTGATCCCTTCCTTACTGCCTCCAATCCATTCCCCACAGTGCAGACAAATTTCTCTCTCGAAAAGGTACATCTGAGCATGTCACTTCCGTGCCTGGAACTGTCAATAATTTATTCATTGCTCTAAGGATACAACTCAAAACACTTAGTCCATAAGAACTGTCACCATGGTACCCACATTTATTTCACAGGCTTATCTTCTCCCTCTCTCTGCCTTCTTCACTCTACTCTTCCCAGAGCCCTTCTCCCAGTCCCTCAAAAGGGCTTGGCTCTTTCTCTCCTCAGGGCCTTTGCACATTCTGTTCTGGCCTGGAGTGCCCTGGTTAATCCTAACTCGTCCTTGGAACTCAGATTAATTATCAAGTCCCTGGTCACTTTTCCTCACCAAATCAGCTCAGGCCTCATCAGTCCCGCCTTGGTCCCTTGGTAGCATTTGTCGAAAGGGTAGTGAACTAATCATCTGCATAATTATGTGCTCATATCTGTTTCCCACAACAGGCTCCAAGCAGCACCACAATCACAATGGCCATGTGTGTCTAGCTCACCATGACATCCCAGAGCCTAGCATGGGGCCTAGCACATAATAAGTGTTCAATAAGTATTTGTTGAACAAGTGAGCAAAAAAAAATATATCAATTAATTAATAAAGATTTTTAATAAGACCCTCTTCCCTATCCCAAATACTTTCAGGGACTACTGGGTAGCTGACCGTCTAGACTGATGTGTCCTAATTCAAGCAAACTTCTCGGTCTGCCTTTGAACAATCTGCAAGTTCAAAAGGGCAATATTTGCCAAATGCATGTGACTTTTTTTTTTTTTTGCTTGACAAAGGGATTCTTCACTTCACCCCCCGCCCCCCAAAAAATCCCCTGAAAAACGTCTTTAAATAGTGTGTTCCCTCTGGTGCCCATAGCCATATTAAGGGCTCACTGATTATCTGCCAGGGAGGCTAGAACTGAGGCAAGTCGTAAGAATGGTTGCCAAGGGAAGAAATGATGATAAATCAGCATTTAAATGAAAGTATAAATCACAGGGAAAGTAAGACCCAATTTAAAGAAGTGTGATTTGTACACAGCTTATCAAGAACTTTGTTATCTTGGAGGGGAACACGGTTGACTTGGAACAAGATTTCCGGTCTTTGAAAGGCATCCTTTTCCCCTCCTTGGTTTTCTCTACCCAGCGTTCGAAGGTGTCTGAGCTGTTGTGCTTGCGGCTGGAGTGTAGGCCTGCACCTGCCACTGAAGCTCACCTGCTATTGCATCAAACTCTCCTGGCCCCTCAGGGCTGCAGATGTTCTTCCCTAGTGTGAGTGGAACAGATTTTATAAAGGTCCATTCAACCTTCAGCCAGGGTGGTTGTCACCTTGGAAGAGAAAAGGATGCTCTCCAGGCATGTTGTTGGCAGTGTAGGGGGTGCTCCATCAGGAAAGAACAGTTACTGAGTGGTTAGTGGGTATCAGCACTGGTGTTCATGCTTCAATATACCCTTTATCAAAAACTGTGGAAAGAAACAAAAACCAAGCAGGGCTTGATATAGCAGGGGAGTGGAGTCAACCACCATCGCTTGCTCTGATTGGAGGCGGTTGGCCTGGGGAAGCTGTAAGTGGGCTAATGAAGCAGGGCAGCCTATGCAATTGGTTAGGGGAGCAGATATGACCTACTCTGTTTGGTCCTAAGTTGGAAACAGGGATAAAATTAGGGAAGCTGGTGGTCATTGGTCAAATCCTGGCTGTTTGAGGCCAACTGCTACAGAGACTATAGGTAGGGTTCTATTTTTACGTGTGGTCTGGTCATTATCGTTGTCCATTTGTCTTTATCATTTATGGACGTTTATCATTGTCCATATTCAGTCTTTCACCAGAATGGTACACAATCCCACCAGGGCTTTCTACAAGGAAATGCTTTGGTTCTCTCCCAGGCAACAGCCGGACCTGTGTTTCTGTCCATGGGACATTTCTCGGTGCCTTTGGGAGTCAGCTGGCTCTGCTCTTCCCCCCAGTTGTGCTCTGCTTCACCAGGCTGGGGTCTACACTCACTAGGGATACTGTATAAGAAAGTCATCCCTCAGTCTCCTCCATTCTGCTCCCCTTCTCTGTGCTCTCATGATCCTTGGCTTTTCCCTCTGATGAGCAAGGCTTATTGTCCTTGGGTGTTGAGTATCCATCTCAACTCTCAGTCCTTAGGTCCTTGAAGACAGGATCGGGTCTGAGTTACCATCACAGCCTCAGAGCCCAGCATAGTACCTGGCCCACAGGAAGTATATAACAAATGTCTCATGTATAATTCAGTGAATGCATTGGTTTTACTGCCAGCCACTCATGACAAGGAAAGGAGAGGGAAAGAAAATAATGAAAACAACAAACATGGAATAATTACAAAAGCTCAAAAAATCTTAGAATATTCTGCAGGAATGTCCCTGGTCTTCATGAAACATAAATGGGCCCAAGACAGGGTCTTCCCTCTTCTTGCCCCTTCTCTGCTTCCCATTTCTAAAGTGTTCTGGAAAAGATTTCTTCTCTTTTCCTCTTCATATTTTCCCCAGATTTGAGGGTCTTATGTTTTTCTTGCATCTCTACATATGCCTACTGCAATACAGGAGATGTGGCAGAATCTCAAAAATGCATCAATTGTGTGATTTCAAAATGGGTGGTAGTGGGAGGGGGAGGGTATTTTGAACAACTATGGCAAGAATTGGCAATAGATAAGTTCACAGAAGACTCCACTAAGGAAAACCCCACCTTGGCCACCCTAGTCCAGGAGAAGTGTATTGTTCCCTACATGATGTAAAATAACAACTATAATGACAATTAAAACATAACCACTGTGTGATATAAGAGGCAATGTGTGTGTCAGAGCACAGCTACCCTGAGGCTTTTGTTTGGGACACAGTGAGAAACTGCTAAGCAAAATTCTATTTACCCATGTCACACAGTCTGTGTCTTCATAGTTGAGATCATCTAATTAAGTCAGGTAAGAGTCCCCATCTTGGCCTGTCTCAGCCAAATAAAGAAAAATCAAAGCTTTGGGCCCAAAAAATTGTCAGCGTTCCAATGTTTAGCCAGTTGTAAATACAGCAACAGCCAGCACCTCTCCCATAACAAAACAGAGAGAAGCCATTTTCCCCATGCCCCTAACCCAGGCTGTTAACTTCAGTTGTGCATGTCTACTGTACAATGATAATCATGACCCTGAGGCCTTACAAGATTGGGAAATGCCTTCTGAAGCATCAAACAGAGATTAAATTGTCTTGCTGGTAGTTGTGGCATTAATTTAAATTACAGTTTTTTGAAAACTGGAACTGGATTACCAGTTCTCAAAGGACATGAAATCTTATCTAAAGGGCGACTCTTTATGAACCAGAATGTGTAATTAAAGCGAACATTCTTTTTCTGGGTCTTTCTAGATGCATGAGACTCTTTTTTAAAACAATTTATTGAATATAAAAGCCACCATTTACTTGGGAAAGGAACATTACACTTTTCAAACATTTCCACATATTTTCTCATCTGATACCAATGGATCAGAAATGTAGATGAGGTAAGATGTAGCCATAATGTCAGTGCCCCGCCCTTCTACTCTTTTGTTAAATTAAGTTTTATTGGAGTACAGCTGATTTACAATGTTGTGTTAGTTTCTGCTGTACAGCAAAGTGAATCAATTATACATATACATACACCCGCCCTTCCACTCTTACACACAGACTTTGCAGCTCTGTTTTGGAGAATTTCCCTTAGGCCATTGGAGACCACTTTGCCCAGCTGGGTGGGGAGCTGGAAATGTCTGGGAATTTACATTCCCCCTTCCCACCCCAGTCAGTCCTTATCCAGTGACTGAGGTACAGGAGTATGAAAACCCCAGCCCCCTTGCCACAGATGGGGACCACTAAGAGGCTTGACCCATACCCCAGAATTCCCCTGCAGGGTAGTCTGGAGCTTCCTCTGCAGGACTTTGCCTGTGATCGCACCCTTGCTCCGCTTCCTCCCCTCCCCCCACTGCTCCCCCCGCTTCCCTCCCAAGGTGGGAGCACTTCCTTATTAAGTCATGGAACCCGAATCCACATGTCAGGGGCTGCTCCTAGAGAGTCTGACCTAAAACTCAGGGATAATTATCAACCTTCTACAGAACAGACTCAGAATTGAAAAACTTGCCCAAGATCACGTAAGCTGAGTCCAGAATCCAAGTCTTACAATTAATCAGTCATTCAATCAATATTTATTAAATACCTACCACTATGCTCAGACCAGGGAATAGTGAGACAAATACACTTAGGTGCCTACCTCCGTTCAAATACACAGGCTGGTGAGAAAAACAGCAAGACCCATCATGGTGTTTTTAGCTGGCAATACCTTTTAAATGAAAGGATATTGGAATACGTGGGTATTCTTCACATTTTTAGGTTGATTTTTCCACTTGAAGGCAATCAAAAAGAGCAAGCACTTTTACTGAGTGCCACATAACACACGAAGTGTCTCAAGTCTAACCAGTTGCCTTCCCTGCCCATTGGGGCCCCAAGTCCAAGTAGCTGCTGGGAGAACATGGATGGAAAGGGATGGTGGATGGGCAAGGGACTTAATGAGACCCATGTTGGAGAAAAAGAGGAAGGAACTGGCTGGACCCAGGAAGAGTCTCACCTTGGGGGAGACAGTGTTCCTGCACTCAGTTACCATCACTCCCAACATACCCCAGGGAAACGGTCCTCAGCCCCTCACATGCCAGCTTCCTGGCAAGATCTGAGCCCATCCTCCTATGTCACCCACAACAGTGCCCAGCAGCAACTCTGAAGCATCACCAGAATCTGATGGCTCAGCGGTCTGAATCTGTGTTCGTGAGCCTGGCTCAATTTCAGTGAGATGCAGAGAGGTGAAGCTACTCATCCAAGTTCCCACAACCCAGGAAGAGGCAAAGCAAAGATGTGAACCCAGACATGCCTGACTCATAGCCCACACTTGAAGAATAACTAATGAGAAAAAGGCAAGGAGAATAGTGTTCTCATGAACACTGAGTCCTCTCAGCAGAATAAACTACACTGATAAGTTAGGCCGAGTGGATGCCTAAATATAAAGGGAAATTAAATTCTCACTCAAAAATGAAAAAGCAGAATTAAATCTTATATCACAAAGAAATATCCCAGAAAGCAGGAAAACCTAAAAATGAGATGAAGCATAAAACAACATAAGTGTTCTAAAACTCTAAAGATGTGTCTGCTAAGGAGAAAAAGCTAATGACAAAAGATGCTGGAAGTCATTTGTGTGTGCTTTCCTTTATCTTCATGACTTCATTGTAATCCCCCTGTACCACTTGCTGTGAGAAAATAAAAAGTAGACCTTAAAAAGGCAAGAACAGAGTTAAGCAGTATTTTCCTAGTGCACATCAAATCATTTTTTGGATCAGACTTTTCCTAAGAACTACAGTAGCAAAATGAGACAAATACGTATTTTTTTCCCTATATACAAACAAGGGAAAAGAGGAGAATGCTAGAGATGGCAAAGAAGCCAGTCTAACCTCATCTGGCAGAGGAAATCTTTGATTAATCTAACCTGAGGTTAAGCCCTGGAAGAACACATGGTAAAGAAGAGCAAGCAGTCCTAAACATATATGGAAAATGACACCGTGAAGGGATGGCTGAAGCTAAAGAATATTTCTTTCCATGGGAGAGGAGACCCAACCAGGATCTACCCACTTTCCAGGCACAGAAGATAGGCTGTCTTGTGGGAGGGCACCTTGTGGGGAATCACAGGGGTTCCCTTCTTTTATGTCTCCTACCCCCTAGAAATCTCTGTCCTCAGATCTAAGCAAGGGAATCCAGAATTCTTACTTGGCTCCCTCTTGGGACTTGTAGGCCCATTCAAAATGCAAAGAGAGCCTGGGAGGGAAATAAAGCTTCATTAACTTGAAGCAGTGCCATTGGAATCTTCCCTGTGTACACACTTCCTCACTAGCGTGACTTTGAGCATTTCTTGCCTGTAAAAAATGTGGTGATGGTCAAACTCTCATGAGAACTCCAAGAATATGCAGAAGCACCTGGCACATAGGAGATGTTCCATAACGCTAAGTTCTCTCTCCTGTAATGGAGAAAGAAAAGTGAGAGACAAAGGTAAATAAATTTAATGAGGATATGAGAGTAGAGGAGGGGAAAAGAGAGACTGAGGCTCTAGCTGTCCTTGGCTGAAATGGAGCCATTAGGAGGCACGTTAAGCTGTACACAATGGATGGAAGTTGGGGCTTGGAAAAGTGGGGAGTGTAGAGGACAAGTGTCTTTCTACCCAACCCAACACAGACATACCTACTTGGGAGACACCCTTCCTAGGGAATGTATGGATGAGGTCAAGCTCCAGCGAGAAGCTGAGAATTGGCTGCACTCGTCAGAGCCTAGAGCCTGGAGAGATGCTTGTAACACAAGGAAGTAGGAACTAATGTCCTCCTACTCCTATTAACAGTAGATCTTTTACTTCAAATCAGAAGCTTCTGGAGGAGTAGTTAAAAAACACATTGCTGAGTCCCAGCCCAGCCTTTCTGATTGAATAGGGCTGGGGTGGAACACAAGAACTCACTTTTCTGACAAGCTCCCAGGTGATAGTAATGATGCTGGTCTAGGGACCACACTCTGAGAACCACTGTCCTATACTTTCATTTAGCAGCCCTAGGAGAGATTCCCGGCCTAGAGTAAAATGTGACCTTGGGCAATTCATTCTGCTCTTGGTGCCCCACTCTTGAGCTGAGGCAATGTCCTAGATGACCCCCTATGACCCCTTCCTACCCTGACATTCAGTGACTTTGCAAGTCTAACCAGTTCAGGGCATTTATTGCCTAGTTCTGGGCTGGGGAGAACTGGGGGGAGACCAGGCATGCAGAATTGACTGAACAACGAGGAGAACCTTCAGAATACAGAAAGAGCAAACACTGCATTTTTTTTTCCACTGCTCTAATTTTCTTCCATACTCTAAAGTACTCTCCTGACTTCAGTTAAGCTTGCCCTGGGCTCCTGAGCTTGGCAGATATGTAAAGTAAAGAATGAGCCAGCCATTTGGCCAGGTGAAGTTTTCCTAAAAGTCCTCCTCTGGAAGGACTTTCAGCCCCTTGGGCTGTGCATCTGTGACTCCACAGTGACATCTTGTGGCCATTAAGGTGAGCCCCAGGCCCTGGCAACACCCACATGTACTCCTAAAGACTAGGGCACATAAAGGGGAGGCGGCCGGCGGGGAGAGCGGGGTGGCTCAGTTCCCATAAATAAGTCCATTTCTCAATCACCTGTAGCTTACCCCTACTACCTGTGAGCAAATTATTCTCTTGGTTGAATACCAAAATTAAAGCCTCTGACTCCTATTTTATTTCTCTATTCATTGACCCATTTGAAAGGATACAATCCTTAGGAGACTGACAACCCCACTGTGGTTGTTGCATCTGAACTAATACTCATATCTAAACTGTTTGGTTAAAGGAACACATCAAAGCATTTGGCAGGGAAAAAAATACAGCCTAACTTTGCTTCCAACAATTTGATCTAAGCAAATAAATAAGTCATTTTCATTTCCAGTTTAACATAAGAATATTTTTACATGATAATTTGCTTTTAAATATTCTAGCTGTGAAGTTTAATAACAGCACATGAGCTGCCTGTCATTTCGTATTTATGTTCCAATCCCAGTTTTGACAGTTCCCACAGGTTCTGGACCACTCAGCTAGAGATATTCCAGGCCATGTTCTCATAATAACAGGTAGAAAACCCAGCCCCAGAGCCAGGAAAGAATAAAGAACCTTTAACAGGGCTTTGAACACGGAAGTGGCTCACCTTTTCCCCCTTCTTGCTATAAGGCAAGTTTACAACTTAGTGAAATGGTCAACCAAGCCCTCCATTCCAGTGTCTTTAATATATGATCATAGGTGCCTTTTCAAAGCAAACAATGTCAGGAAAGGCCCTTCTCTCACAAGGACTGGCGACTGGCAATAGCAGCTGGTACTGATTGAATGCTTACTCTGTGCCGGGCACTCTCCCCAGAGCATTACATGCAGATGGCCGAATCTCCACAGCATCACCAGGCAGGCAGAGCTATTCATGTCCCATCTCACAGATGAGGAAACTGGGGCTTAGCCAGGTGACAGAGGGCCTTTGCTCAACGTCTCCTGCTGAGCATGGGCTGGGGCTGGGGTCTGAACCCAGACAGTCTGACTCACACCAGGAATCAGATCGGAGTGAATGCCACCCTTCCCCACCTAGTCAAACCCTTCAAAGCTCAGCTTCAACATTTTCTCCTCCAGCCCTGCTTTTCCCGACACTGCTACATCCCAGCACCTTCCAAGTGACAGCAATGCCTCTTGACAGTGAAGTGTCACCCTGCCTTATCACCACCCCTCCACTGACCACCCATGCTGTGACATGAACATAAGCATCTTTTTTTTTTTTGATAAATTTATTTATTTATTTTTGGCTGCACTGGGTCTTCGTTGCAGTGCGCGGGCTTCTCACTGCGGTGTCTTCTCTTGTTGCGGAGCATGGACTCTAGGCACATGGGCTTCAGTAGTTGCGGCACGCAGGTTCAGTAGTTGTGGCTCATGGGCTCTAGAGTGCAGGCTCAGTAGTTGTGGTGCACGGGCTTAGTTGCTCCACAGCATGTGGGATCTTCCTGGACCAGATCTCGAACCCATGTCCCCTGCATCGGCAGGCGGATTCTTAACCACTGCGCCACCAGGGAAGCCCGAACGTAAGCATCTTAAAGGGAGAGCTAATATCTAATTTGTATCTGTAGTGACCCACCCCACCCCAAGTTGGCACAGAACATTATAAGCACTCATCAGCCAACATGTTTTTGCTGAATGAACAAATAAATAAACAGACCTTGTGAAATGTACTTCAACTCTGTAAGAGACCCCTTGGGTTGGAGGAGGGGGCTAATCCCCTTGAATGGAGTGAACAGTAAGGGGAGGATGAGGAGGTAAAGCACAGCAAGGACACCTATAGAATCACTGGGAAGGGAGCTCTGTACCCAGGTGCATCCCCATCACTGAACAGACAACTTTACGTCAGAGTCAGACACTATAACATGGGGCTGATACAGAGAGGGCCTCTGAAACCCTCCCTTTTTCTGCCCCTTTCTGTTGTGGGATTTGTGGGTGATATGTAGTGCCTCCACTTTCCCCTATCATGGAATTTACTATGCCCCATTGCATTATCATTGTCTGCTTGTCTGTTCCTCTCTAGACTGGGAGCTCTCTGAAGACTTTTTAGCAGGGAACTAAAAAGTTTATTTAGTTCCCTGCTAAACCCTGAGCACCTTGCACAGCACCTGACACATAGAAGGGGCTCAATAAATATTTTTAAATTGTTCAAACTTTAATTTCAGCAACAACTACAAAGCAGTGATAAAGAAGAAGTCTGTGTCAAATCCAGAGCAACTGACAGAGTTTCTCAGTCTTTTACTAAAAGGGTGATGTGTGTGTTCATATCTTGTAGATGCTACTTGTTGACAACATGATTTCGTGGCTCAACAAATTGGAACTGACACCATCAACCTGTTCAATCCATTTACAATCTTTCATCATCGATGCAGGGGACTCTGTCAGCTGAGCAGGGCCAGCTTCCCTGTGAGGCCAGCGTCTTGTTTCCTATTAGTGACGAGCATTACAAGTAAACAGATTGGCTTAGCACGTTAAATGGCATCCAACAGCCCAGCAAAAATCACAAGCAATGTAGAAAAAAAAAAGTAAGGAGAGGACAGACTCAAGTCAATGCACATTTACTGAGCAGAAGTTTCGTTAACTAGTTTCTCTACCACCAGCCTTGATGCATCCCACCCTCCATAGAGCACCCAGAGTGGTCTTTCTGAAATGCCAGTCAGTTCACATCACCTCCCTGTTTAAAATGCTTTAGTAATTTCTTCATTCTCTCCTTATCATGTCTTCCCAGATGCTCTGGAATCTGAGCCTTGCCTACTTCTCTAGCTCCAAACTGCTCCCTTCTCCTCATTCCACACTGTACTATACACACACACACACACACACACACACACACACACACATGCACACTACACTCCAAGAGTATCACAGTACCATGAATGACTGTAGAGTCTCTTCCAACAGGACCTTTGCACATGCTGACCCCTTTTGCCATCTTTCTGGAACACTTTCTCTGACCTTTCACTTACCTAATTCCTTCAAGATTTAACTCAACTGTTTTATGGCAACCAGGGAGACTTCCCTGATGTACTAGGTTGAATGGTGGCCCCCCAAAAGATATGGTCACATCCTAACCCCCAGAACCTGTGAATGTGACCTTATTTTGAAAAAGGGTCTTGCAGATATAAGTAAGTTAAAGATCTCAAGATGACATCATCCTGGATTATCTGGGTGGGCCCTAAATCCACTGACAAGTGCCCTTATAAGAGACACACAGAGGAGAGACATGGGAAGTAGGAGGAGAGGGTCCATATGAAGACAGGCAGAAATGCGAGTGATGTAGCCACAAGCCTGGAGCCACTAGAAGCTGCAAGAGGTGAGGTAGGATTCTCCCCTAGAGCTTTCAAAGGGAGCATGATCTTGCTGCCACCCCAGTTTCAGACATCTGGCCTCCAGAATTAAGAGACAATAAATTTTGTTGTTTGAAGCCCCCAGTTTGTGGTAGATGGCTATGGCAGCCCTTAGGAAACTAATACACCTGATCTCCCCTCAGATGCTCCCGGTTTGCACTACCCCCAACCATGTGGATACTTCTATCTTGGCATTTTTCATGTGGTTTTGCAATTGCTCTGTGACTTTGTTGCCTTCCACACTTGACCCCAAACCCCTGGAAGGTGAGGATTTTATCTTCTGTGACTTTCTGCCAAGTTCTAGCATCTCCTTGAAGGGGGCACAAGGCTGTCAGTAGAGTAAGAGCAAAATGACAAAGAGTCAAACTTACTCTTTAAAACCTTTAAATCTTCCATAAGTGTCTTCTGAGAACAAGCCTATTAGTTCCTCTCATGCCCCTTTCCTCAAAGCTTCTCTTGGCCCTCAACTAATTCTTCCATTTCTTTATCCACAAAGTCATCACCACCCACTGAGCTGGCCACCTGAGTCTTGCATCTCCCTTCTTTATCAAAGGGTGACAAGCCCTGAAAATTATTCATAAATAATTTTCATGGGGGCTTCCCTGGTGGCGCAGTGGTTGCGCGTCCGCCTGCCGATGCAGGGGAACCGGGTTCGCGCCCCGGTCTGGGAGGATCCCACGTGCCGCGCAGCGGCTGGGCCCGTGAGCCATGGCCGCTGGGGCTGCGCGTCCGGAGCCTGTGCTCCGCAACGGGAGAGGCCACAACAGAGGGAGGCCCGCATACCACATTGATGAGTGCTAAAGTGCTTTGACTAAAAAGCACTATGTGTAATTTTGAGGGCAGTTAATTTTTGGTCTGACTTTGACAAATAATCTAGGACACAAAAAAAAAAAAATAATAATAATAATAATAATAATTTTCATGGGTTTCAAGCCTGCATTCACTGTTTCAGGCTTGAGTGCATTTATTGCCTGTGGGCCCACCTTCATTGGGTGGAATGGTGGACTAAATGATTCACATGATTTTTCTCGTTTTATTTTTCATTGCACACCATTATATGGGCATACATCATAACCCACAGATTAAGTATTAAAGGAACAGGTGCAATAATGATAAATACGTGTTATCCCAACCTCTTGTTAAACCCCATAGGTAAGTAAGGCTTAGTCCTTGACTGCAAAGGGTTTATAACCTACATGAACCTAGTAATAACTGCTAACATTTGTAACCTCCCCACCAAATCTTTTTTGTTTTTGATAAAGCACAAAATTCATGTGCCATGAATTTTTCAAAGGAAACTAAGTTTCACTTTACTTTGTTTTTTTTAAAAAACATGTATCAATAATAGACCATGAGGGCCCTATTTACAAGTGAGCTGGCTGGTGGAGGTAATGATAAATCAAAGAAACAATAGGGGCATTGCTGGTGGGGATTTAAAATGGTGCAGTTGCTGTGGAAAACAGTCTGACAGTTCTTCAGAATGTTAAACATAGAGTCACCATATGACCCAGCAATTCTACTCCTAGGTATACAGCCAAAGGAACTGGAAACAGATGTTCAAACAAATACGTGTACACAAATATTCATAGCAGCATCATTTACAATAGCCAAAAGCTGGAAATAACTCAAATGTCCATCAACTGATAACTGGATAAACAACATGTGATATATCCATAAATGGAATATTATTCATCAATAAAGAAGAATGAAGTATTGATACAGGCTACAACACAGATGACACATGAAAATACCATGCTAAGTGAAAGAAGCCAGTCACAAAGTCCACATATTATATGATTCCATTCATAGTAAATGTCCAAAATAGGCAAATCCATAGAGTCAGAAAGTAGATAAATGGATGTGATGCAATGGGGGTGAGGGGTGGGTAAAGGGAGGTGAGGTATCAGTCAGTTTGGGTTGCTATAATAAAAATACCACAGACCAAGTGGCTTAAAAAAAAAACAGACATTTATTTTTCACAGTCCAAGATTAGGGTGCCAGCATAGTCTGGTTCTTAGTAAGAGCCTTCTTCACAGTTATGTCCTCATATGACCTTCTTTGGTGCATGCAAGCAGAGAGAGAGAGTGAGTGAACAAGTTCTAGTCTCTTTCTCTTCTTATAAGGACACTAACACCCTCATGATCTCATCTAAACCTAATAACCTCCCAAAGGCCCCACCTCCAAATACCATCACATCAGGGGTTAGGGTTGAATAAGAATTTGGGGCAAGGGGTGGTGGGCACAAACATTCAATTCATAACATGGGGAATGACAGCAAATGGGTACAGGGCTTCTTTTTGCAGTGATAGAAATGTTCTAAAATTGATTGTGGTGATAGATGCATAACCCTGTGAATATACTAAAAGCCACTGAATTGTACACTTTAAATGAGTTAATCATATAATGTGTGACATATGTCAATAAAACTGTTACGAAGGAAGGAAGGAAGGAAGGGAGGGAGGGAGGGAGGAAGGAAGGAAGGAAGGAAAGGGAGGAGGGCAGGAAGGAAGGAAGGAAGAAGGGAGGGAGGGAGGGAGGGAGGAAGGAAGGAAAGAAGAAAGGATGGAGTCAAGAGATGGGGGGGGGGGAGGAGAGAGGGAGGGGAAGGGAGAGAGAGGGAGGGAGGGAGGAAGGAGGGGGAGGGAGGAAGGAGGGGGAGGGAGGAAGGAGGGGGAGGGAGGGATGCCCACATAGCTGGTACAACATTATTTCTGGGTGTGTCCCTGAGGGTCTTCTGGAAAGAGATTAGTATTTGAATTCGTGAACTGAGTAAAGCAAACTGTCCTACCCAATGTGGGTAGACATAATCCAATCCATTGAGGGCCCCAATAGAACAAAAATGCAGAGGAAGGGCAAATTCACTCTCTGCTTGAGCTAGGACATGGATCTTCTCCTGCCCTGTGACATCTGGCTCCTGGTTCACTGGCTTTTGGATTCACACCGTGAATTACACAGTCAGGCTCCTAATTCTCAGGCCTTCAGACTCAGACTGAATTACACCACCAGCTTTCCTGGTTCTCCACTTTTACAGAGGGCAGATCATGGGTCTTCTCAGCCTCTATAACCATGAGAGTCAATTCCTATAAGTCTCCTCTTCTGTTCATCTATCTATCTATCCTATTGGTTCTATTTCCCTGAGCATCCTAATACAGTAATAAAGGGGTCACATCTGTCCCACTTATGGTATCTCCAGGGTCTAACACTCTGCCTGGCCCATAGTGGATGCTCAATAAAATAGTGGTTAAATGAATGAATGAATGAGTTACAATCTACCTCCTTGTAAACTCCAGTGTCCTCTAAAGACTTGTAAAAGCTCTGCCCCTACTAGCAATGCTGCTGCTGCTTGCTCTGTCCACAGACCACCCCCCAACACCTTTCTAAGGGGATCTGCTCACCCTCAGTCCTACTGCCTATGGGGCTGTATTCATACAACGGGGCCCTGCTCCTATCCTGACTGATTCAGCAAGGCTGGAACACCTGACCCAAAGGTAGCCAATCCAGAGGCTCTATAAAGATGAGCTGGACCAGTCACACTCTTTCCCTTTGTTTCAGGAATTGGAAATAAGACACACAGAAGACAATGCCAGTTGGTGGTGGACAGTGCACAAAGAACATTTACGATGTGAAGAGGAACAGTTAAGATTGTCAAGGGCAAGCTCAAGTTATGAGGAATCTAAACTCTCAGTTGAGAGAAGAGAATGGAACACGAGCACAGAGAGAACTAGAGATGAAGAGAGGCAAGGCAGAGAATGCCATCTCTCAGAGGAGCCATCACTTAGAGACACCCAAAATCCTGCAGATCCTGTCCTTGAAATCTATACCTGCTCTGTTCATACAGTAGCCATTAGCTATTTAGATTTAAATTCAAATTAATTAAAAGTAAAAATTTAGAGTTGCCCCAGCCACAGTTCAAGTGCTCAAGAGTCATATGTGGCTGAATGGCTATCATATTCGAAGTGCAGATGAGGAATATTTCCATCACCGACTGAAGTTCTATTGGACAGTACTGTCCTGCATCTTTACAGTAAAGCCCACTTACCTTGAACAATGTAAATGCAATGCAAGAGCCTCTGTTTCGTGTAACCAAAGGAATCAGCCAGAATACCCATTAGGTGATTCAGTCCTTCACTCATTTAACATCAAATTTATATTGAGGTTCAAGGTATCTTTTGAGTGCTAGGGATACGTATTAGTGAACTGGATAAAGGCTAGCCCTGGTGGAGCTTCAGTTATAACTTTCCAAATGTTAGCAGGTCATGCCCCCATCCCACTGAATCTAGTCTTGTTTGGGCCAAATGCAGTCCCAGTTTCTTTAGCCAGCCCTCAGGTCGCATGGATCCCTGGGCCTCCACTCTCTGAGTTCCTCTCTGAAAACAGTTCAGGTTATCAACATCCCTCTTAAAACTCAGAGCCCAAAACTGCATATAATATTCCAAAGAGCCAAGTACAGAATTCAATGGACTATTATACCACTTGCTCCAAACACTGAATTTCCATTAATTTAGCTTGACAATACATTTTTTTTTAACATCTTTATTGGAGTATAACTGTTTTACAATAGTGTGTTAGTTTCTCCTTTACAACAAAGTGAATCAGTTATACATATACATATGTTCCCATATCTCTTCCCTCTTGTGTCTCCCTCCCTCCCTCCCACCCTCCCTATCCCACCCCTCTCATGGTCACAAAGCACAGAGGTGATCTCCCTGTGCTATGCGGCAGCTTCCCACTAGCTATCTAATTTACATTTGGTAGTGCATATATGTCCCTGCCACTCTCTCACTTCGTCACAGCTTACCCTTCCCCCTCCCCATGTCCTCAATTGACAATACATTTATTTCTAAAGAGCCAGCCACATTGCATGGCTAGTATGACTTAGTGAGCAGTTAAGTCAGTAATGTTTTAAAGTTCTTTTTAACAGAAACCGCTCTTCAGCTTGTCCATCCCAAGCTTTACTTATGCAACTGATGTATAAACCAAAATGCAAATCTTTACATTTATCCCTGTTAAACTTTATTCTCTAAGTCAGCATCAATCCACTAATTTTTCATGGTTGTTAGAAGTACTGTGTGAAGCCCCTGGTACATGCCTGGCACATGGTTAGTGCTCATTAAAAGGTGGTTCATTGATACTACGATGATTTCTTTTAGTTGGATGTTTCTCTTTTTCTTCAGGGTTGATGTCATAATTTGAACTCAATTCAATTAATACATTCCACTGAGCTACTGCTATGGGGCTGGGAGAGTCGCAAAGATGGAACAGATATGGCCCCTGTCCTCTTGGAGCTCACTGTTGGATGGTGGAAAACACACACACATACTTATGCAGAAAAGCATGAAATGAGAAGCAAGTTATGTCTGGAGCTGTGATGAATGGGTATGTAGTAGCTGTGATGAATGGGTATGTAGTACTAAGAGTATAGATCTAGATCTGAGTGAACTGGGTTTGAATTCAGGCACTGTCTACCAGATTTGTGATCTTAGGCAAATCACTTAACACTTCTGACCCTCGATTACTCATCTGTAAAATGGAAATCACCATGGAGCCCTTCTTAGAGTGCTGTGATGAAGTTCAGTGAGATAACAGAGGTTTAACTCTAATAAAGAGTCAGGCTCCGTTTTTTTGAGGTTTTACTGTTGACAGCTTTTAAGCTCACCCCTCCCTTTTCCCCTTCCACTTCACATCTGGGCAAGCTGATAGAAAGCCCACGTGCTCCCTCCTTTGTCACCCCTCACACTGGCCCCACCCCCCCAACCACAGTAAAAACCTCAAACCAGCCTCCTTTCCTTGCTTTATCAAGCCATTTTCAGATCAGCTTGGGATGCCTACCTTTGCTTACCCCAGAATTATTCTTACATAAATAAATCTTTTCATCCCTCTTGGTGTGTATGGTGTCATCAGTCTTGACATCTGAACCAAATTTGGGAAGAGAGTTCATTCTACCTCTACAGGTGGCCATAATATTAATGAAATAGCATAATGCCTGGTACACTTTAGGCGTTTATGCCAACTATGATACATGTAAGGTTAATGTCACCTTATTCTGCCAAGCCAACAAGAAAGCAAACTTTTTTCTGACAATTATATAAAACCATATTTCTCAAACCGAGGCATGCATATCCCCAAGGGGGTCTTGAGATATGCCAAGGTATCTAATGAGTGTAAATCCTACACTACACACACACACACACACACACACACACACACACACACACACACACACTTGGTTGAGGGAACATGGTATATTAAAATTTTCCTGCTCTCTATATTTAGGAACTCCTATAGAAAACTATGAGAAACTAATAGTAGACTCTAAACTGATATCCCAGAAGCCACAATACATGAAGGAGACTGTGTGAGCGGCATCAAGGGCCCAGCCTTCTCCCCTCTGAGCAGATCGAATGATGCCCATGAAGGAGAGGGGCCTGCCTCCACAGGCCTCACTTCATCCACTTTCTCCCTTGTGCTGGCAATGAGCTGATCCTCTTCTAGTAGAGGCCCTCACATCACAGAGAGGAGCTGTGGCTCCAAAGGGATGAAGCTGGCCAAAATGATCACCATAGAAGCAGAACATGTAAGCCTGAGATCTCACAGATGATCCTAGAGTTGGTAGCAGTGATGGTGTTATTCTCCCAGTCCCTGGGGTGGGTGAGGGTATTAGTCTACTCAGGCTACCTTAACAAAATACCACAAACTGGACGTCTTGAACAACAGAAATTTATTTCGCATGGTCCTAGAAGCTGGGAAGTCCAAGATCAAGGTGCCAGCTGATTTGGTGAGAGCTGTCTTCCTGGCTTGCAGACAGCCATCTTCTGACTGTGTCCTCATATGGTGGAAAGACAGAGACAGACGAAGGGAGAGCATGTGAGAGAGAGAACACACACCCTAGCGTCTGTTTCTGTAAGGACACTAATCCTATCAGATTAGGGACGCACCCTGATGACCTCATTTAATGTTAATTACCTCCTTTTGGCCCTGTCTCCAAAAATAGTCACATTGGGGGCGTTAGGGCTTCAACATATGAATTTGGAGGGACACAAGTCAGTCCACAGCAGTGAGAAAGGGCCCCAAGGAGTGCTTTAAGTGATATTTATTGGGTGGGGAGACGTAAATATTCTGACATCCTCGGTGAACAAACTGCTCAATTTGATTGTACCAGACACAACTTCAAACCTAAGCAATAATTCATAGGAAAACGCACTGGGAAGATGGATGCCTGAACTAAGCATTGATATTAGTGACCAAGGACAGTAATTTAGCCAATTAGACACAGAAACCTGCATTAGCTCTGAGGCCTTACCCAACAAGGCATTATCT
Source organism: Physeter macrocephalus (assembly GCF_002837175.3). Classification (NCBI taxonomy): domain Eukaryota; kingdom Metazoa; phylum Chordata; class Mammalia; order Artiodactyla; family Physeteridae; genus Physeter; species Physeter macrocephalus. The sequence goes on along the minus strand of NC_041230.1, from coordinate 50,005,299 downwards.
GCTCATGCATACATCATTTTTATCAGTCTCATCACTTGCCCAGGGAAGTATCTTTGGCCTTCTAAGAGCTCTGACCACTGTAAAGGGAACAGTTATACTCTGACCCAACCCAAAAAGGGGTTATCTCTCTTATTCCATCTTAACTTCTCCTTTCCAAAAAGTATAAAACAGAGAAGCAAACATTCCCTCTGCAATCCCTTTCTCCCTTGCCCTCACTCCATTCTCTTCAGCAAATATTGAGAGAAGTGATCAGGTCCCCTACTATGACTCATTACTCAAGACACCAAGGTGGCTTTCTTTTTCCTTTTGTTCCTTGAAATATGAGAGAAAGACATAATGGAGGTGTTTCTTGCTTTTTTTTTTTTTTTTTGTGGTACGTGGGCCTTTCACTGTTGTGGCCTCTCCCGTTGCGGAGCACAGGCTCCGGACGCACAGGCTCAGTGGCCATGGCTCACGGGCCCAGCCGCTCCGCGGCAGGTGGGATCTTCCCAGACCGAGGCAGGAACCCGCGTCCCCTGCATCGGCAGGCGGACTCTCAACCCCTGCGCCACCAGGGAAGCCCTCTTGCTTTTTTTTTTCTTTCTTCTTTTTGGCTCAGAGCTAAATGTGATGTTTACGTACCGCAACTATCCTTAGCCTAGAATTATGATATTACAATCTCCTAGTATCCAATACCTTACTCTTGATATTTTGTTTTTACTTCAATAATTCTTTTTATACACATGACTTTCAATGTCACATACCTTAAATGATTTTTTGAAGTAAAAAGAGTATAAGGAGGGCTTCCCTGGTGGCGCAGTGGTTGAGAGTCCGCCTGCCGATGCAGGGGACACGGGTTCCTGTCCCGGTCCGGGAAGATCCCACGTGCCGCGGAGCGGCTGGGCCCGTGAGCCATGGCCGCTGAGCCTGTGCGGCTGGAGCCTGTGCTCCGCAACGGGAGAGGCCACAACAGTGAGAGGCCCGCGTACCGCAAAAAAAAAAAAAAAAAAAAAAAAAAGAGTATAAGGAGTAAAAACATAGTTTTATACATATATATAAAACCATCTTTATATATATGTATACATACATACATGTATACAATATATAATTGCATATAATAAAGAACACTATGCTTAATGATAATAATTACTATTTACTGTGCACTTGTATAAGCCAGGCCCTCTGCTAGATGCTTTACATACACCATCTCATTTAATGCCCCCACAATCCTGTTCCTTGAGAGGAGATGAGGATGATTCACTAAGAGAGCCTAATCCTAAGTCTAAGTCAGAATTTCCAGGTCAGAGTCAGGACTTTAGTTGGAAATTGGTTGCAGAGGGCAGTGAGAGGCACTGAGTCCAGAAGCACTTGTCCATTCACCAGACGCTTAGGACAGATAGAGGTATTGGAGCAAGGTGAGAATCAGACTGCAAGCTGGAGATACCATGTGGCCAGGGAGCAGGGAGATGGGGACAAACATCTATTTACTCTGCAAACATTTACCAAACATCTCCCAACCCAAGGAACTTAGGGTTAAATAGAAATGAGTGCAGAATGCCTCCCAGAAGTGCCCACCTAAAGGATAAGGGGCTGGGCATTCATCTACAGGCTTCCACCCACTGTTGGTTGAGACTGACCTCAGGCACATCAACTCCTTGACATTTCCAAGGTGGCTTTGCAGGAGCCAAGCAGACTCTGGCAGCCCAGAAGGGTCCTGAGGGCAGAACACAGAAAGGAATTCTATACCTCTGCGCTTCAGGTAAGACACTGCCAGGTGAATCTGAGCTTCCACAGAACTGTCCTATACAGCTGTGGCTGATATCAGAAGTGGGCATAATATATAGGGCACCAAAAGTATCTGCTACATGGAGCTTTGGGTTCCTAGGAAAACTCATAGAAGAAGGGTTGTCACCGAAAATTACATGTGCCTAATTCCTCTTGTGATATCTGGGCTTATTGTGCCCCTCTTCCCATAAACACCTAGGAATATGAGCTTTTCTCATTGTTTTGGTACTTGGCTGCTTTCTTGTGTCCAGATGAGTACCGAATCATACAAATTATATCTACAATAGAAAAAACATATTTTTAAGTATTCCACAATAAGGAAGAGCAGATTACCTCCAGCAAACAATTTTAATAATTTTATAAATGAAGATATATTGGAAACAGAGGAGTATTATATTGCTTCATCCTGGAGTAATTATGTCTCCAGACTTACAAAGCTTTTGGAGGGGTCCAGAATAACCCCTGAATTCTGACTAAAACTACCCAAACAAACTGACTGCGGCAGCCATGGAGGTGTACCACCCAGAGTTCCTTTCAAGGGATAGTCAGCCATGAGGAGTCCAGGTAGCTGAAAGCCTCCAGCTGCACAGCCTTAGGATGCACCCCAGTGTTCAACCCAAGGCCAAAGTCTGCCTGGGTAGGTCCCCGCCAATGACTGGATACAACAGGGGTAATAGGGCCCAACAGTCTCTGTCCAAGATGCTACTCGAATGGGTAATCTCTACTCTGGAGCTCTCCATCTGCACAGCTGAAACTTTCTCAGATCTACTCTACTAACTAAGGCTCTTCCTACCCAATCCTCTTTCCTTCGCCCTCTCCTTCTGCAGGTTCAGAACTTCAATGTGGCCTGAAGGCCTTCAGATGACAAAACTGACCCTGAGAGATGCAACATCTCCTGCCCAGTCTCTCTCAGCAAATCCATGCTGGAGCTGGGAGCAGAATGCACGTATCTCCAAGCTCCTAGCACAATGCTCCACCCAGTCACACAGCCAACATCGTATACTCATAGACACAGCAGTTGTCTCACTAAGTGCTCAGATAGCCAATTATATGTCTTCACATCTCCATTTGCTGTACTATAAAACTGAGAAGATACTTGCTTCACACCAGCTCCCAGGGATTGGGCGAAGAGGAATAAAATACTTCTTGTAGCTGGAAGGAAAGCCATAAATAAACACAGAACTGTGCAGACAGCTTTCACTTATCGGGGCAAATGAATGGGTGCACTGGTGCAGATACATGGCCTAGGGCTTCTGTGACTGCCAGAGCTGCATCCAGACACCAAAAACAGAGAGACGGGCCAGGGGCAGGGCAGAGGAAGTCCTGAAAGGGAGCCCCAGATAAGTGTTGGGGAAAGTAACCCTGCTGAGCCGACCCAATCTGGGCCAGCCCCTCTTAAAATGTACTTTTTCAAATGGAAAAGAGCATAAGCAAGCTGTCCACAGGTAAATGGTTTTTAAGCATATGAAGAGATAGACGTTCAAGCTCACTCAAAATGAGAGCAATACAAACCTAAACTAATAATGTGATAGCATTGTAAGTCCAAATTAGTAGAGATCGTCTTCCAGTATTGATGGCGGTGTGTAGAAAAACTCTATTAGAGCAAATGTAAATTGTGGACATTTCTCCCGTGGGCAATTTGGGAATTTCTACTAAAATGTAAAGTGCCAGTACACTTGGACCCAGACATCATGCTTCTAAGACTTATGACATAGATCTACTTGCACAAATGCACAGTACAGTCATTGCAGCATAACTTGAAATAGCCAGTCACTGGAAATAAACTAAATGTCCATCATTAGAAGAAAGGGTAAACAAATTATAGTTAGTATGTGATGATGGGCTCTAGAACACTACGTAGATGTGATAGAGAATGACAAAAGTCTAACGGGATGATATGGAGTAGTCACTAAACTATACAGTTAGCAGAAAGAAAGATGGAGAAGTTGGTTACCGTTTGTTGAAAAATAAATACCTACATACAAATTTACGTATATAAATATATACATACATATATGCACATGCTTATATATGTTGAGAATATTTTTGGAAGAAAACATAAGAAAATGGTTAGAAGTAGGTACTATTCTGAGAATGGACTAACGGTAGGAAGGAGACAGTTTTCACTATATAACTTTTATGCTCTATATTTTTACCATGTCTTTGTCTTACTCATTTGAAGAAAAAAACTTGTTAAAATGTGTGCTTTCTCCTTATAACACTGCTCACGGCAGCAAAAGTAAAAACAACATTAATAATAATAACAATCAACTTGCGATTTGCAATTTATACTCCACACAACACTTTCCCATCCATTTCTTTAATGTGGGCAGAGAAGAATGATTTCTACCCTCATTTTTTATATAAGGAAGCTAGAGCCAAAGGCAGTTGACAAGTTGCCCAAGATCTTTGGTGAGGTCATATGGAAGAGACTTCTCTTACTTTTACCATTGCCCATATCCATATCTTCAAGGAAAGAATTGGTGGAAGAAGGTTCCTAGTTTCCAGGCTCCGAATCTTGGGGCCTTTTCCTTCTACATCTCCCTCTGCCTCACAAAAAAAGAAAATCACTGGCTTCCATTTTTTAAAAGCAATGAAGCAACAATGAAGTTTTAAATAAGGGAAAGAAAAAATGTTGGGCAATACAGAAAAAGAAAGGGTCACAGAGTCCTTTGGGGCTACCAAAGGTAGCCTGGGATGGAAGAGGGTGAGACAGCACTGAAGTAAGATGACCCAAGATCCTAAGGAGATGACTCTCCTTTACTCTGCATTCTCTGTTGAAGCCTTCTCATTCCCTGTTCCAAGAAGAAAAAACAAAACAAAACAACCTGAACCTGATATTCTTCCCACATTTTCCCTATAGTTAGAAGTCTCTTTTCCCAAGAGAGCCTGCAGGGATTCCCTGGGGACTCGGAAGAGGGTTTCCAGGTGCTGTTTGTCCACCAGAATAAGATGAAGAGAAAGATAATGGGGAAAGTTATCAAAGGGGTTAAAAAAGAAGAATCTCTGTCCTTTGTGGCCTCAAGGAAATGCTAACACCATGAGATGAGATGATCTTGAACTGACCTACTGTTGCTGAATGGGCAAATCACTGCATGCACCAGGCTCCTTTCTTTGGAAACATAGTGAAATACTGAATTTTGTCTCAGTGTTTATAACACATCAGCAGTGCATGATCGTAGTGGCAGGGGAGGGGAGAATGTTCACAGTTTGACAATCTATTGTTAAGCAAAAAGCCTGGTGGTTTTAGCAGGAATTCTGCTAAGCCAGTTGAGCAAGAATCCCCCTTGATACCCTATCAAGTTCCTCATCCACCCACCCTTGACACCTAACCAATTCCTCTTAGTAACTTTCCATCCTAACCCTCACCCTGCCTGTAGGCTATAAATCCCCAGCTGCCCCTGCTGGATTCAAAGTTGAGTTCAATCTCTCTCCCTTATTGCAATAGTCTTAAATAAAGTCTTCCTTGCCATTTTTAACAAGTGTCCAGTGTAATTTCTCTTCAGCATTACTCGAAATGTGGATCATCTTCCAGCAGCATCGGTATCACCTGGGAGCTTGTCAGAAATGCAGAATCTCAGGAGCCACTCCAGACCTGCTGAATCAGAATCTACCTTAACAGGATCCCCAGGTAGTTTGTATGGACACTAAAGTTCAAAAAGCACTGTTTTTGTCAACACAGCCCCAATTCCTTCAATATTTGTGGGCCCTTAATTCTATACTTTCAGAGTGCTCCCCTTAGGGCCAACCACTCACAGCCAAGCTGACAAAACTCACTGCCTTGTGCCTTGCCTCATTTAAACTCATCTTTTCAACCTCTTCACTCACTCTCCCCTGGGTTTCACCTCCCATGAGCTCTGCCTCCAGCATGAGTTCCGCTCAATCATTCCACTCTCTCTGGTTGCACAGGTCTGGGGTGGGGTGATTCTTTGAATTCTGAGGACGGTTCTGGGGACCAGGATAAAAGGCCCTGACTAAGGTCTAAATCTGGGATGGCATTTAAGAAGGCCATCAGACCTTTAACACTTCCACGATTAACTTCTTGTTAGTATATATCCTCAGCCAGTATCTTTCCCTGCTCTTCCTTGAGTCCCCCTTCTGTTATAGTATGGGGAACTAGGATAGGGACTAGGTTGGTGAGAGTGGTTTTGCCAGGCACGCAACACTGATAATAATTAGATCTAATAAAGCTAGATATGAGGAAGAAACCAGACTATCCATTTAGGGCCAAGATGCCAAGTGAGCCTAGGAGGTTGCCAGGACATACTTAAACAAGAGAATTAGTCATTATTTATCTGTTTATCTGAAATTCAAATTTAACTGGGTGTCCTATATTTTATCTGGCAACTCTAGCCTGGCTCTATCTGGAAACTTTTCAGGGCTCATGAGTATGGGATCTATATGTTATAAGCAGGTAAGATTACTGGAAGAAACCTCCGGTTACTCTCTCCTAACTGGGGACAGATATTTTACTGGCAGGTTCACCCATTTTACCACTCCTCACACTTCTTAAGTCAGTGGGATTTATGGAGACAGAGACAGAAGTCTGGATTTGGAGAGTATTGTGAAATACCACAATAAGGAGAAGGATATTCTAATTTATATACAGCTCTTTAAAATACCTTCTTTTAAGCCAATCTTGAGATGTTTCATTGTCTGCTCAGGAGATATCATGAAAGTATTCTAAGATTTGGCAAACCAGATTCCTGATAATTCTTTCGTATGTTTTTCTTTGGACTCCAAGAAGGTTGTGGATATATGCTAGTGACAAAATCATCATCTTTTCCCCTTTCTACACCCCACTCTACCACCTACCCCTCGTCCTTACTTGGTCAAAGAAAATGGCCCTCTCCTCCAAGCCAAGTCATTGCTTTTACCTCCCTCAGGGTTCTATTACTATTCAGTCTAATGCAATAGTTGTGTGTGATTGATGAACTTCCATTGCTTACACTGTGAGCTCTCTGAAGGCAGGGATGTGAAGCCTGGAGTACCCTGTCCCCTGTCCTGCACATAGAAAGCCCTCCACAAATGTTTACTGAATGAGTTCTGTGTAGCTTTCTCCTGAGCCTAAAAGGAGACCCAGCTGAACTCTGACTTGACTTTACTAGACTGTGATTGGAACTGAAAATGAAATGGCATCAGTTTGCCCCAGAATCCCTGCCAGGACTTGCAGTGACAAAAACTACTAACACTCCTTATGTTACTTCTACTTTTCAGTGCACTCTCAAAAGATTTTCTTTGGCCTCTTATTGTACTAGTCCTTTTGAATGGATGCAAGCCCTTCCATGCCTTTTTATAATCCACTGCAACCATATGCTAAACTTTAGCCATTTTCTTATTTGGAACTAGGAATGGCCCCCAGGAGGTGGGGCCTCCAACCTCTCAGGCAGGAAAGAAATAAAGGCCTTTTCTAACTCTTTTATCAGACTTGTGGAAGCCCAGGGTGAGAGTACCACCAATCATAGCCAGCTGCATGACCCCAGACCAGTTCAGAATGAGAAGCCTACTGAAAGGAGGCTTTAGTGGGTAAAAGTAGAAGCACACAGAAAATGCCACACTCATCCCTGCTAAGGTTCCAGGTCCAGCTGAGGGCCCATAACCCAGGGAGAGTTTCCAATGATCCCTGAAGGTATTCCCAAGCCAGTTTATCCAGACCTCATGCTCTCCAAATCACATAATCCATCATGCCTAGGTGGATTGCGTTCTCCTCCTTCTGAGAACAGGGCACAAGTTAAGAGGTCCTGAGGAGAGAAGGATTCTCCCTATAACATCCACCAACCTCACTCTATTCCCAGTGTCTTTTCAGAAATCTACCTACATTCATTATGGCAGCATTGAAAAAGCAGCATCCTTTCGGCAGTGAACACAGACAGGTTATCTGCCCTATATCCACCTCCTGTCATTCAGATGCTGTCAGTCACAGTCCCTTAAACAACTTCCCTAAGAGACAGCAAAGGTCCTAGACAAGGCCAATCATAATTCCCCCGTGCCTCTGCAACGGTGATCCAAGGAGAGATTATGTGACCCCAGGTGGGCTGCCCAGAGCTCTTCTCTAGCACTGATTCACAGACATTACATAAAAACAGGCTCTCTCCTGTTAGTGGGGTGGCTGAATAAGGAAGATGAGAATCTGCAGCTGTAAGCAAAGACCTGCCTACAGAGAAAAGCCAAATAAAGAAAAAAAAGATAAGAAATGAGGAGACATACATAAATCTTGTTGCCAAGGTGCTCTGAATCCTTTAGTTCTTCCTTTGATCTTGAGAAACACTCCACTCTCTGTTCGCTCTTTTGCTTAAGCTAGTTGAATTTAGGTTTCTATGGCTTGCAACAAGAAAAGTCATGATTAGTACACTCCCTGCTTTCCTTCCAACTTTAGTAGACACTTGAGGAAACATGGCCCCCTCTGAATCATTTCAGGATGAAGGAGGAGTCAGAATAAAAGGAAGAAGAATGTAAGAAACTGTAGACGCTCACATAATGTCTCTAGAGTACGGCTGCGGCTGGCTGAGGAAAGCTGTCCTGAATGATAAAACAAATAATAACCCCAAAAACAATGATAACAGCTAATGTTTTTGAGCACCCCTGACCATGGCCACAGTCATTGCCATGGAGAAGTGACCCTATCCCCCAGGTAAAAGCTGACTGATGGAACATGGGCAAAGCTTTGATGAAACTGAGTCAAATATCAAAGAAGAGCCAAACTGAAACATCAGGCAGCACTGGGTACTAGGCTGTCATTTTAGGGTGTTACAATGGACCAAATGAAAGCAGATGAGTTATCCAAGAACTGCAAGGAAAGGAGAATGAAGCAGGCACTGCCTTACAGAGAGTCAGAGGGAAGACAGGAAGGGACTCCTGACCCCCTCTCGCCAGTGTCCACTTACCGTCACCCGTTTATGCCCTGCAATTGAGGTAGATGATATTCTCCTAAACCTGCTTAACAACCCTCCTGTCTGATTTGAAACACTCAATTTGTTTTCTGACCTGGTATAGCAGTATAAAGATATTACTATTTTAACAGTTGGCACCTGCGATTTTATTCTACTCTTGTATTTGTTTGCTTTTTAGAAGAAACCATCTTTATTAAAAATCATACTTTGCTAGTCTGCTTTGGGGTGGAGAAAGTGAGATCCCAAACCTGCCTTATAAAGAGAAGAAGAAATAAAAAGGTAAAATTTACTGCAAAAGAAAGAATCCAGGATATTGGAGGTAGGCCAAGAGATGAGAGAGAGAGGACCAGACATGGTAGAAAACTAGAGCCTGCAGAGTAACGCCACCAGTGAGAAGTTTCCTGTGGCGGAGTGGCCAAGGAAGTTTTAAGAACACAGTGTCAAATCTACACTTTTAATTTTTTGCATTTAAAATGTAAACATCTCCAGGGGGCCCAGGTTCGATCCCTGATCAGGGAACTAAATCCCACATGCATGCCACAACTAAGAGTTCACATGCCACAACTAAGAAGTCCGCATGCTGCAACTAAAAAAAAAAGATCCTGCGCGCTGCAACCAAGACCCAGTGCAGCCAAGATAAATAAATAAATAAATATTTTTTTAAAAAACATGTAAACATCTCTCTATCTTCAATCTTTAATAAAGTCTGACAACACATGTGGGGCGGACTCTCAACCCCTGCGCCACCAGGGAAGCCCTCTTGCTTTTTTTTTTCTTTCTTCTTTTTGGCTCAGAGCTAAATGTGATGTTTACGTACCGCAACTATCCTTAGCCTAGAATTATGATATTACAATCTCCTAGTATCCAATACCTTACTCTTGATATTTTGTTTTTACTTCAATAATTCTTTTTATACACATGACTTTCAATGTCACATACCTTAAATGATTTTTTGAAGTAAAAAGAGTATAAGGAGGGCTTCCCTGGTGGCGCAGTGGTTGAGAGTCCGCCTGCCGATGCAGGGGACACGGGTTCCTGTCCCGGTCCGGGAAGATCCCACGTGCCGCGGAGCGGCTGGGCCCGTGAGCCATGGCCGCTGAGCCTGTGCGGCTGGAGCCTGTGCTCCGCAACGGGAGAGGCCACAACAGTGAGAGGCCCGCGTACCGCAAAAAAAAAAAAAAAAAAAAAAAAAAGAGTATAAGGAGTAAAAACATAGTTTTATACATATATATAAAACCATCTTTATATATATGTATACATACATACATGTATACAATATATAATTGCATATAATAAAGAACACTATGCTTAATGATAATAATTACTATTTACTGTGCACTTGTATAAGCCAGGCCCTCTGCTAGATGCTTTACATACACCATCTCATTTAATGCCCCCACAATCCTGTTCCTTGAGAGGAGATGAGGATGATTCACTAAGAGAGCCTAATCCTAAGTCTAAGTCAGAATTTCCAGGTCAGAGTCAGGACTTTAGTTGGAAATTGGTTGCAGAGGGCAGTGAGAGGCACTGAGTCCAGAAGCACTTGTCCATTCACCAGACGCTTAGGACAGATAGAGGTATTGGAGCAAGGTGAGAATCAGACTGCAAGCTGGAGATACCATGTGGCCAGGGAGCAGGGAGATGGGGACAAACATCTATTTACTCTGCAAACATTTACCAAACATCTCCCAACCCAAGGAACTTAGGGTTAAATAGAAATGAGTGCAGAATGCCTCCCAGAAGTGCCCACCTAAAGGATAAGGGGCTGGGCATTCATCTACAGGCTTCCACCCACTGTTGGTTGAGACTGACCTCAGGCACATCAACTCCTTGACATTTCCAAGGTGGCTTTGCAGGAGCCAAGCAGACTCTGGCAGCCCAGAAGGGTCCTGAGGGCAGAACACAGAAAGGAATTCTATACCTCTGCGCTTCAGGTAAGACACTGCCAGGTGAATCTGAGCTTCCACAGAACTGTCCTATACAGCTGTGGCTGATATCAGAAGTGGGCATAATATATAGGGCACCAAAAGTATCTGCTACATGGAGCTTTGGGTTCCTAGGAAAACTCATAGAAGAAGGGTTGTCACCGAAAATTACATGTGCCTAATTCCTCTTGTGATATCTGGGCTTATTGTGCCCCTCTTCCCATAAACACCTAGGAATATGAGCTTTTCTCATTGTTTTGGTACTTGGCTGCTTTCTTGTGTCCAGATGAGTACCGAATCATACAAATTATATCTACAATAGAAAAAACATATTTTTAAGTATTCCACAATAAGGAAGAGCAGATTACCTCCAGCAAACAATTTTAATAATTTTATAAATGAAGATATATTGGAAACAGAGGAGTATTATATTGCTTCATCCTGGAGTAATTATGTCTCCAGACTTACAAAGCTTTTGGAGGGGTCCAGAATAACCCCTGAATTCTGACTAAAACTACCCAAACAAACTGACTGCGGCAGCCATGGAGGTGTACCACCCAGAGTTCCTTTCAAGGGATAGTCAGCCATGAGGAGTCCAGGTAGCTGAAAGCCTCCAGCTGCACAGCCTTAGGATGCACCCCAGTGTTCAACCCAAGGCCAAAGTCTGCCTGGGTAGGTCCCCGCCAATGACTGGATACAACAGGGGTAATAGGGCCCAACAGTCTCTGTCCAAGATGCTACTCGAATGGGTAATCTCTACTCTGGAGCTCTCCATCTGCACAGCTGAAACTTTCTCAGATCTACTCTACTAACTAAGGCTCTTCCTACCCAATCCTCTTTCCTTCGCCCTCTCCTTCTGCAGGTTCAGAACTTCAATGTGGCCTGAAGGCCTTCAGATGACAAAACTGACCCTGAGAGATGCAACATCTCCTGCCCAGTCTCTCTCAGCAAATCCATGCTGGAGCTGGGAGCAGAATGCACGTATCTCCAAGCTCCTAGCACAATGCTCCACCCAGTCACACAGCCAACATCGTATACTCATAGACACAGCAGTTGTCTCACTAAGTGCTCAGATAGCCAATTATATGTCTTCACATCTCCATTTGCTGTACTATAAAACTGAGAAGATACTTGCTTCACACCAGCTCCCAGGGATTGGGCGAAGAGGAATAAAATACTTCTTGTAGCTGGAAGGAAAGCCATAAATAAACACAGAACTGTGCAGACAGCTTTCACTTATCGGGGCAAATGAATGGGTGCACTGGTGCAGATACATGGCCTAGGGCTTCTGTGACTGCCAGAGCTGCATCCAGACACCAAAAACAGAGAGACGGGCCAGGGGCAGGGCAGAGGAAGTCCTGAAAGGGAGCCCCAGATAAGTGTTGGGGAAAGTAACCCTGCTGAGCCGACCCAATCTGGGCCAGCCCCTCTTAAAATGTACTTTTTCAAATGGAAAAGAGCATAAGCAAGCTGTCCACAGGTAAATGGTTTTTAAGCATATGAAGAGATAGACGTTCAAGCTCACTCAAAATGAGAGCAATACAAACCTAAACTAATAATGTGATAGCATTGTAAGTCCAAATTAGTAGAGATCGTCTTCCAGTATTGATGGCGGTGTGTAGAAAAACTCTATTAGAGCAAATGTAAATTGTGGACATTTCTCCCGTGGGCAATTTGGGAATTTCTACTAAAATGTAAAGTGCCAGTACACTTGGACCCAGACATCATGCTTCTAAGACTTATGACATAGATCTACTTGCACAAATGCACAGTACAGTCATTGCAGCATAACTTGAAATAGCCAGTCACTGGAAATAAACTAAATGTCCATCATTAGAAGAAAGGGTAAACAAATTATAGTTAGTATGTGATGATGGGCTCTAGAACACTACGTAGATGTGATAGAGAATGACAAAAGTCTAACGGGATGATATGGAGTAGTCACTAAACTATACAGTTAGCAGAAAGAAAGATGGAGAAGTTGGTTACCGTTTGTTGAAAAATAAATACCTACATACAAATTTACGTATATAAATATATACATACATATATGCACATGCTTATATATGTTGAGAATATTTTTGGAAGAAAACATAAGAAAATGGTTAGAAGTAGGTACTATTCTGAGAATGGACTAACGGTAGGAAGGAGACAGTTTTCACTATATAACTTTTATGCTCTATATTTTTACCATGTCTTTGTCTTACTCATTTGAAGAAAAAAACTTGTTAAAATGTGTGCTTTCTCCTTATAACACTGCTCACGGCAGCAAAAGTAAAAACAACATTAATAATAATAACAATCAACTTGCGATTTGCAATTTATACTCCACACAACACTTTCCCATCCATTTCTTTAATGTGGGCAGAGAAGAATGATTTCTACCCTCATTTTTTATATAAGGAAGCTAGAGCCAAAGGCAGTTGACAAGTTGCCCAAGATCTTTGGTGAGGTCATATGGAAGAGACTTCTCTTACTTTTACCATTGCCCATATCCATATCTTCAAGGAAAGAATTGGTGGAAGAAGGTTCCTAGTTTCCAGGCTCCGAATCTTGGGGCCTTTTCCTTCTACATCTCCCTCTGCCTCACAAAAAAAGAAAATCACTGGCTTCCATTTTTTAAAAGCAATGAAGCAACAATGAAGTTTTAAATAAGGGAAAGAAAAAATGTTGGGCAATACAGAAAAAGAAAGGGTCACAGAGTCCTTTGGGGCTACCAAAGGTAGCCTGGGATGGAAGAGGGTGAGACAGCACTGAAGTAAGATGACCCAAGATCCTAAGGAGATGACTCTCCTTTACTCTGCATTCTCTGTTGAAGCCTTCTCATTCCCTGTTCCAAGAAGAAAAAACAAAACAAAACAACCTGAACCTGATATTCTTCCCACATTTTCCCTATAGTTAGAAGTCTCTTTTCCCAAGAGAGCCTGCAGGGATTCCCTGGGGACTCGGAAGAGGGTTTCCAGGTGCTGTTTGTCCACCAGAATAAGATGAAGAGAAAGATAATGGGGAAAGTTATCAAAGGGGTTAAAAAAGAAGAATCTCTGTCCTTTGTGGCCTCAAGGAAATGCTAACACCATGAGATGAGATGATCTTGAACTGACCTACTGTTGCTGAATGGGCAAATCACTGCATGCACCAGGCTCCTTTCTTTGGAAACATAGTGAAATACTGAATTTTGTCTCAGTGTTTATAACACATCAGCAGTGCATGATCGTAGTGGCAGGGGAGGGGAGAATGTTCACAGTTTGACAATCTATTGTTAAGCAAAAAGCCTGGTGGTTTTAGCAGGAATTCTGCTAAGCCAGTTGAGCAAGAATCCCCCTTGATACCCTATCAAGTTCCTCATCCACCCACCCTTGACACCTAACCAATTCCTCTTAGTAACTTTCCATCCTAACCCTCACCCTGCCTGTAGGCTATAAATCCCCAGCTGCCCCTGCTGGATTCAAAGTTGAGTTCAATCTCTCTCCCTTATTGCAATAGTCTTAAATAAAGTCTTCCTTGCCATTTTTAACAAGTGTCCAGTGTAATTTCTCTTCAGCATTACTCGAAATGTGGATCATCTTCCAGCAGCATCGGTATCACCTGGGAGCTTGTCAGAAATGCAGAATCTCAGGAGCCACTCCAGACCTGCTGAATCAGAATCTACCTTAACAGGATCCCCAGGTAGTTTGTATGGACACTAAAGTTCAAAAAGCACTGTTTTTGTCAACACAGCCCCAATTCCTTCAATATTTGTGGGCCCTTAATTCTATACTTTCAGAGTGCTCCCCTTAGGGCCAACCACTCACAGCCAAGCTGACAAAACTCACTGCCTTGTGCCTTGCCTCATTTAAACTCATCTTTTCAACCTCTTCACTCACTCTCCCCTGGGTTTCACCTCCCATGAGCTCTGCCTCCAGCATGAGTTCCGCTCAATCATTCCACTCTCTCTGGTTGCACAGGTCTGGGGTGGGGTGATTCTTTGAATTCTGAGGACGGTTCTGGGGACCAGGATAAAAGGCCCTGACTAAGGTCTAAATCTGGGATGGCATTTAAGAAGGCCATCAGACCTTTAACACTTCCACGATTAACTTCTTGTTAGTATATATCCTCAGCCAGTATCTTTCCCTGCTCTTCCTTGAGTCCCCCTTCTGTTATAGTATGGGGAACTAGGATAGGGACTAGGTTGGTGAGAGTGGTTTTGCCAGGCACGCAACACTGATAATAATTAGATCTAATAAAGCTAGATATGAGGAAGAAACCAGACTATCCATTTAGGGCCAAGATGCCAAGTGAGCCTAGGAGGTTGCCAGGACATACTTAAACAAGAGAATTAGTCATTATTTATCTGTTTATCTGAAATTCAAATTTAACTGGGTGTCCTATATTTTATCTGGCAACTCTAGCCTGGCTCTATCTGGAAACTTTTCAGGGCTCATGAGTATGGGATCTATATGTTATAAGCAGGTAAGATTACTGGAAGAAACCTCCGGTTACTCTCTCCTAACTGGGGACAGATATTTTACTGGCAGGTTCACCCATTTTACCACTCCTCACACTTCTTAAGTCAGTGGGATTTATGGAGACAGAGACAGAAGTCTGGATTTGGAGAGTATTGTGAAATACCACAATAAGGAGAAGGATATTCTAATTTATATACAGCTCTTTAAAATACCTTCTTTTAAGCCAATCTTGAGATGTTTCATTGTCTGCTCAGGAGATATCATGAAAGTATTCTAAGATTTGGCAAACCAGATTCCTGATAATTCTTTCGTATGTTTTTCTTTGGACTCCAAGAAGGTTGTGGATATATGCTAGTGACAAAATCATCATCTTTTCCCCTTTCTACACCCCACTCTACCACCTACCCCTCGTCCTTACTTGGTCAAAGAAAATGGCCCTCTCCTCCAAGCCAAGTCATTGCTTTTACCTCCCTCAGGGTTCTATTACTATTCAGTCTAATGCAATAGTTGTGTGTGATTGATGAACTTCCATTGCTTACACTGTGAGCTCTCTGAAGGCAGGGATGTGAAGCCTGGAGTACCCTGTCCCCTGTCCTGCACATAGAAAGCCCTCCACAAATGTTTACTGAATGAGTTCTGTGTAGCTTTCTCCTGAGCCTAAAAGGAGACCCAGCTGAACTCTGACTTGACTTTACTAGACTGTGATTGGAACTGAAAATGAAATGGCATCAGTTTGCCCCAGAATCCCTGCCAGGACTTGCAGTGACAAAAACTACTAACACTCCTTATGTTACTTCTACTTTTCAGTGCACTCTCAAAAGATTTTCTTTGGCCTCTTATTGTACTAGTCCTTTTGAATGGATGCAAGCCCTTCCATGCCTTTTTATAATCCACTGCAACCATATGCTAAACTTTAGCCATTTTCTTATTTGGAACTAGGAATGGCCCCCAGGAGGTGGGGCCTCCAACCTCTCAGGCAGGAAAGAAATAAAGGCCTTTTCTAACTCTTTTATCAGACTTGTGGAAGCCCAGGGTGAGAGTACCACCAATCATAGCCAGCTGCATGACCCCAGACCAGTTCAGAATGAGAAGCCTACTGAAAGGAGGCTTTAGTGGGTAAAAGTAGAAGCACACAGAAAATGCCACACTCATCCCTGCTAAGGTTCCAGGTCCAGCTGAGGGCCCATAACCCAGGGAGAGTTTCCAATGATCCCTGAAGGTATTCCCAAGCCAGTTTATCCAGACCTCATGCTCTCCAAATCACATAATCCATCATGCCTAGGTGGATTGCGTTCTCCTCCTTCTGAGAACAGGGCACAAGTTAAGAGGTCCTGAGGAGAGAAGGATTCTCCCTATAACATCCACCAACCTCACTCTATTCCCAGTGTCTTTTCAGAAATCTACCTACATTCATTATGGCAGCATTGAAAAAGCAGCATCCTTTCGGCAGTGAACACAGACAGGTTATCTGCCCTATATCCACCTCCTGTCATTCAGATGCTGTCAGTCACAGTCCCTTAAACAACTTCCCTAAGAGACAGCAAAGGTCCTAGACAAGGCCAATCATAATTCCCCCGTGCCTCTGCAACGGTGATCCAAGGAGAGATTATGTGACCCCAGGTGGGCTGCCCAGAGCTCTTCTCTAGCACTGATTCACAGACATTACATAAAAACAGGCTCTCTCCTGTTAGTGGGGTGGCTGAATAAGGAAGATGAGAATCTGCAGCTGTAAGCAAAGACCTGCCTACAGAGAAAAGCCAAATAAAGAAAAAAAAGATAAGAAATGAGGAGACATACATAAATCTTGTTGCCAAGGTGCTCTGAATCCTTTAGTTCTTCCTTTGATCTTGAGAAACACTCCACTCTCTGTTCGCTCTTTTGCTTAAGCTAGTTGAATTTAGGTTTCTATGGCTTGCAACAAGAAAAGTCATGATTAGTACACTCCCTGCTTTCCTTCCAACTTTAGTAGACACTTGAGGAAACATGGCCCCCTCTGAATCATTTCAGGATGAAGGAGGAGTCAGAATAAAAGGAAGAAGAATGTAAGAAACTGTAGACGCTCACATAATGTCTCTAGAGTACGGCTGCGGCTGGCTGAGGAAAGCTGTCCTGAATGATAAAACAAATAATAACCCCAAAAACAATGATAACAGCTAATGTTTTTGAGCACCCCTGACCATGGCCACAGTCATTGCCATGGAGAAGTGACCCTATCCCCCAGGTAAAAGCTGACTGATGGAACATGGGCAAAGCTTTGATGAAACTGAGTCAAATATCAAAGAAGAGCCAAACTGAAACATCAGGCAGCACTGGGTACTAGGCTGTCATTTTAGGGTGTTACAATGGACCAAATGAAAGCAGATGAGTTATCCAAGAACTGCAAGGAAAGGAGAATGAAGCAGGCACTGCCTTACAGAGAGTCAGAGGGAAGACAGGAAGGGACTCCTGACCCCCTCTCGCCAGTGTCCACTTACCGTCACCCGTTTATGCCCTGCAATTGAGGTAGATGATATTCTCCTAAACCTGCTTAACAACCCTCCTGTCTGATTTGAAACACTCAATTTGTTTTCTGACCTGGTATAGCAGTATAAAGATATTACTATTTTAACAGTTGGCACCTGCGATTTTATTCTACTCTTGTATTTGTTTGCTTTTTAGAAGAAACCATCTTTATTAAAAATCATACTTTGCTAGTCTGCTTTGGGGTGGAGAAAGTGAGATCCCAAACCTGCCTTATAAAGAGAAGAAGAAATAAAAAGGTAAACTTTACTGCAAAAGAAAGAATCCAGGATATTGGAGGTAGGCCAAGAGATGAGAGAGAGAGGACCAGACATGGTAGAAAACTAGAGCCTGCAGAGTAACGCCACCAGTGAGAAGTTTCCTGTGGCGGAGTGGCCAAGGAAGTTTTAAGAACACAGTGTCAAATCTACACTTTTAATTTTTTGCATTTAAAATGTAAACATCTCCAGGGGGCCCAGGTTCGATCCCTGATCAGGGAACTAAATCCCACATGCATGCCACAACTAAGAGTTCACATGCCACAACTAAGAAGTCCGCATGCTGCAACTAAAAAAAAAAGATCCTGCGCGCTGCAACCAAGACCCAGTGCAGCCAAGATAAATAAATAAATAAATATTTTTTTAAAAAACATGTAAACATCTCTCTATCTTCAATCTTTAATAAAGTCTGACAACACATGTGGGTGGGCAAAAAAAAAGGAAACAGGCTGAGAACCACAGAATGGTTATGAGCAGAGAGGATGGTGGCAAGAGATGAAAGGGCATGAGTTCATCAGCAACAGAAACCTAGACCAGGAAACAAGAAGATAACCACCACCCCCAACCAGCTATTCACAGAAATTTTAGAGAGAACAATGGTTTTTTCATAGGATGTGGAATAGACGCCTTCAGACAATTAATCTAAAACCCCAGGTTTCCAAAGCCCTGTGCCTGTGCCTCTATTCCTGACATGAACACTAGACTGTGTGTTCACACACCTGTGGACTCACAAACTTTAGCTCTTTGAGGGCAACGTCATGTCTAACTCATCCTAGTGCCTGGCACAATGCCTGCAATGCAGTTGTTAAATTGATAAAAACTTCATTTTTGGAACAGTTTTAGATTTACAGAAAAACTGCAAAGATAGTATAGAGTCTCCATAAACCTCACAGCTTCCCCTATTAACATCTTCCATTAGTATGATACATTTATCACAATTAATGAACCAATATTCATGCATTATTAACTAAAGTCCATATTTTATTCAGATTACCTTCGTTTTTACCTAATATCCTTATACTGTTCCAGGACCCCATCCAGGATACCATATTACATTTAGTCACCATGTCTCTTTAGGCTCCTCTTGACTGTGACAGTTTCTCAGAATTTCCTTGTTTTTGATGACTTCAACAGCTTTGAGGGGTGCTGGTAAGGTGTTTTGTAGAATGCCCCACATTTGCAATTTGTCTGATGTTTCTCTCATGAGTAGACAAGGATTATGGGTTTGGGGGAGGAAGACCTCAGAGGTAAAATGACATTGTCATCACATCATATCAAGCACAGAACCTGAGTCATTACTGTTGATTTTGACTTTAACCATCTGACTGAGGTTTTCTTTGTCAGCTTTCTCATTGCAAAGTTACTCTCTCCACCCACCCCACCCCATCTTTTCCATACTTTACTCTTAGGAAGAAGTCATAATGCAAAGCCCCACACTATGAGAATCAAGAGTTATACTTCACCGACTTGAAGGCACATTATCTACATAAATTATTTTGATTTCTTTTGCATAGGATATTTGTGTATTCTCCCCACCACCACCATTTATTTATTTGTTCAATCATTTATTTGTATCAGTATGAACACATGGATATTAGTTTTATACCTTAGGTTGTAATCCAATACTGTTTTGCTTTGGTTTTTTTGATCAAATTGTTCCAGCTTTGGGCTTCCCTGGTGGCGCAGTGGTTGCGCGTCCGCCTGCCGATGCAGGGGAACCGGGTTCGCGCCCCGGTCTGGGAGGATCCCACATGCCGCGGAGCAGCTGGGCCCGTGAGCCATGGCCGCTGAGCCTGCGCGTCCGGAGCCTGTGCTCCGCAACGGGATAGGCCACAACGGAGGGAGGCCCGCATACCACAAAAAAAAAAAAAAAAAAAAAAAAAAAATTGTTCCAGCTTTGGCCAATGGAAGCTCTTTCAGCTGGCTTCTATGCTCCTTTGGCATATCCCCATCACTGTGGGGGTTTTGTTTGTTTGTTTAGCACTTTCTTACTCTCGAGCACTACAGGATGCTCCAGGCTCATCTGGTATATTTCCTGCCCCAGTGTTTTTTTTCTGCCCCAGTCTTAGAATCCAAGAAGAACTGGTTTCTTGTATTGGAGAATGGTATTAGAAACCATGATATGGGTACCAGGTATATACTCATTATTACTGGGGTACTGTCACTGCTAGGCCTTCTCAGCTGAGCAAGCAATGAAATATATGTGTGTCTACTAACTCAGATACACACATATCTCTATAAATATATCTATATGTGACCACCCATATCTATATTAAGCTAAACATGAGTTCATACTGATATCTCCAATTCTAGTCCATCACCATATGGATCATTCTAGCCTCCTCCTCTTGTTTACCTGTAAACTTCCACTCCAATATCAAGAAACCTGGCTCCCTCTACCTGCTATCCATTTACTTAATTGCTCAAATCCAGTATAGATGTATAGCATTATCAGGATTATTTTAAACAAACTTATGTCTAATTTATCAATCTTTTTCATGAATCAATTTTTTTCATTTTTGGTGTTGTATCTAAAAACTCATTGCCAAATCAAAGGTCACCTATCTTCTAGAAGCTTTACAGTTTTGTGGTTTACACTTAAGTCTGTGATCCATTTTTTAGTTAATTTTTGTGAATGGTGCAAGGTCTGTGTCCAGTTGGCATTTTACTTGTCTTTTTTTTTTCATTTTCTTTTGCATATGGACATCTGATAGATCCAGCACCATTTGTTGAAAGGACTAGCCTTTTCCATTAAGTTGCCTTTCCTCCTCTGTCAAAGATTAGTTAACTATATTTATGTGTGTCTATTTCCAGGCTCTCTGTTCTATTCCACTGATCTATTTGTCTATATTTTTGCCAAACCACACTATCTTGCTTAATGTAGCTTTATAGTAAGTCTTGAAGTTGGGTTGTGTCAGTCCTCCAACTTTGTTCTTCTCTTTTAATATTGTGTTAGCTATTGTAGGCCTTGTGCCCCTTCATACAAACTTTAGAATCAGTTAGTTGATATCCATAAAATAACTTGCTGAGATTTTGATAAGAATTTCATTGAATCTATAGATCAAGTAGGAAAGAATTGACATCTTAACTATATTGAGTCTTTCAATCCATGAACAAGAAATATCTATCCATTCATTTAGATCTTTGATTTCTTACATCAGAGTTTTATAGTTTTCCATATACAGTTTCTATGTATATTTATTCGATTTATACATAAGTGTTTCATTTGGGGGGTCTTATTGTATATGTTATTTTTTCATTGCAAATTCCAGTTGTTCATTTCCATATATAGGAAAACACTGACTTTTGTATATTACCTTGTTTGCTGTGACCTTGCTAGATCACTTATTAGTTAAAGAGTTTTTTGTATATTTTCTGTGACTTTTCTAGTTAGACAATCATGTTATCTGAAAACAGTTTTATTTTTTCCTTCCCTATCTGTATATATTTTGTTTCCTTATTGCACTACCAAGGACTTCCAATAAAATGATGAATAGGGATGGTGAATGTGATGTCCTGCTGGGATTTTTAACTTGACTGGCCATGGGGTGCCCAGATTAAACATTATTTCTGGTTGTGCTTGTGAAGGGTGTTTCCAGATGAGATTAGTAACTGAATCAGTGGACTCAAGTCAAGCTGATTTCCCTCCCCAATGTGGGTGGGCATCCTCTAATCTATTGAGGGCCTGAATAGAACAAAAGTCAAGGGAAAGAAGATTTCACCTTTTTCCCTGCCTCGCTGGTAGAGCTAGGACACCTCATCTCATCTTCTTTGGCCCTCAGACTGGGATTTACACCATGAGTTCCCCTAGTTCTGAGGCCTTTGGACTCAGACTAAATTACACCACCAGCTTTTCTGGGTCTCCAGCTACAGACAGCAGATTGTGGGACTTCTCAGCCTCCATAATTATATAAGCCAAATCCGCACACTGAATCTCTTTTTAGATATATACATATCGTGCTGGTACTATTTCTCTGGGAAACCTTGACTATTAGGGCGAAAAAGGACATCCTTGCCTTATTCCCAAACTTAGGGGGAAAGCATTCATTTTCTCACTATTAAGTATGATGTAGGTTTTCGTAAATATTCTTTATCAAGTTGAGGAATTTCCCCCCTGTTCCTAGTTTGCTGAGATTTTTATCCTACAGAGATGCATTACTAGATTCCCCCTTCACGGGATGACCTGTATATATTTTGTTTCCTTATTGCACTACCAAGGACTTCCAATAAAATGATGAATAGGGATGGTGAATGTGATTGTTAATTTTTTGTGTTAACTTGACTGGCCATGGGGTGCCCAGATTAAACATTATTTCTGGTTGTGCTTGTGAAGGGTGTTTCCAGATGAGATTAGTAACTGAATCAGTGGACTCAAGTCAAGCTGATTTCCCTCCCCAATGTGGGTGGGCATCCTCTAATCTATTGAGGGCCTGAATAGAACAAAAGTCAAGGGAAAGAAGATTTCACCTTTTTCCCTGCCTCGCTGGTAGAGCTAGGACACCTCATCTCATCTTCTTTGGCCCTCAGACTGGGATTTACACCATGAGTTCCCCTAGTTCTGAGGCCTTTGGACTCAGACTAAATTACACCACCAGCTTTTCTGGGTCTCCAGCTACAGACAGCAGATTGTGGGACTTCTCAGCCTCCATAATTATATAAGCCAAATCCGCACACTGAATCTCTTTTTAGATATATACATATCGTGCTGGTACTATTTCTCTGGGAAACCTTGACTATTAGGGCGAAAAAGGACATCCTTGCCTTATTCCCAAACTTAGGGGGAAAGCATTCATTTTCTCACTATTAAGTATGATGTAGGTTTTCGTAAATATTCTTTATCAAGTTGAGGAATTTCCCCCCTGTTCCTAGTTTGCTGAGATTTTTATCCTACAGAGATGCATTACTAGATTCCCCCTTCACGGGATGACTTGGTGCCCAGCTATCAGTTCCATCAAGGTATGCCTCAGCTGCAGACAGCCACCTTGCCCAAGGGAATATTCTTCCTGGGGTAGCCCACATTCAGTGACTGATAAGGGGTGTGATGAAAAGGCACAGCCGTTTCAGCCCAATGAGGGTCAACTGTGATGAAAAACATATGCTCAGAACTCCCCATGGAGTCAGGGAAAGCTGTGCCTGGCCTATATCATAGTTCAACTTCTCCCTCTGCCTAATCCTGCTTCTTCCTCCTCCCGTCCACAGATCTTAATTTCTAATAAACATCCTGCACACTAATTCTACCTTGATCCCTATGTCCAACAACTCAAGCTGTGACTCTTCTTACATAGCAAAATTATTTTCCATGCTATTTCATAAAAGACAGCGAATTTTTTTCCCTACCAGACCATCAGCTTCACAAAAAAACTTCCAGAGTAGAGGTAGAACAATAGGAAAGAATTTCTCTCCCCATTTGGTTATCACTTGAGTGTGCTAAATTTTAATGCTTGGCTGCAGGGTCTGTAGGCGTTTATCACTGTCACTCAACAGAGACTCTCCCAAAGCTCCTTGTCCACACTGCAGGATAATGCAGCCACATTAACAGAGATGCTTGGACTCTGAAAAGGCCTGGCTTCTACTCCAAGAAAAAGGAAAACTCCTAGTGGGCAGATTTTACAAGCAGAAAGTCTTCTCCACTGCAGAAAACACCAGACACAAAGCCAAAGAGTTCATCAAAGGGGTTACAAAGATGAAAACTCAAGTTGGAGTCAGAGAGTTGTCACTAATGACTCTAGCTCAGGATCACATGAAACAGAGAGTTACCACTTGGAACAGCATCTGACATATAAGAGTAGATGTTCAATAAATATTTGCTGAATGAATTAATGAACACTTATTTGCAATTAGGAGAACTGGCTCTTGGTCCCAGCTTTGGACACTCAGTATATGACTAAAGGCCAACTCTAAAATTGTGATAAGGCTATGTTTCATTTCCATGTATCCAACTTCCAAGCAACCCATATGTTAATACTTTATTGATTTAACTCCGTAAATAAGAGCTTTTTTGTATCTGTACATGGTTGGCTATTTCACAGTAGCACTGTTGGCCAGATGCCTCCCCATTTTTGAAGGTAAAGCAATGTTTGTGCAATTATATGAATATTTTATTGCATTTCTCCCTTATTAGGTTACAAAAATGAGCAGAGAAAGGAGAAATGAAAGTGCTGATACCTGTGATAAGAAGCAGAGGTCTCATTAACTCAATGCAATTGAGGCAAAGATAGAAATCATTAGGCCTGTGGAAAGTGATGTCATTAGCCTCAATCAGATGCTCATAGACTTCAAGCTGGTCAACTTTCTGAAGCGAAAGAACAAAGTGAAAGAACATATATGAAATGTATGAATCATCAAGGACGATGCCTAAAAGGCAAAGTGTGATTAGGAATGTCAGTATGTTTTTCAGCTCTCTGGTAACAGAACCCACATGAAATCTTGTTTAAGTTTTATACATTTCACTTGCCACAAGTTTTCAAGAGAACATTGTGTGCAAAATCAGGGGAATGCCGAAATTAATGCATGGACTTTCACTCTTATAGAGTTGTTGTATATCTCACATTAGATAATAAAGTCTGCGATTGCAATACCAGTCTGTAATATTTAGATATATCTTGTCATTTTTGTAAGTGTGAATATATTGGTCATTTTGTTGGCCAAATACCAATAGATACAGATAGATAGGTCAGGTATAGGTACAGGTATAGGTATGGGTGTGAGTGTGGGTGTGGGTTACCCCACTCACTCTGCTTCTCTTTTACCTCCAGGCCACCGTCCCTCTATTAAGACCTGAACCGAACTATGCTAGGGTCATGTATTTTAATCAGGACTTTGGTTTCCAACTATCCTTCCTGGAGAGATTCAAGCCTGGAAGATGAAGGAAGCTCAGCTTTTGGCCTGGTCATCTATCAGGTGGAACAATATCTGAGGACAATAGGTAAATGAGGACAGTAGCCTCTTATCACTTCTTAATAAAATAAAATAGTAAAAATGTAGCCATTTCAATATTTTCTTACAGAAATACGGAAAAGCCTTATTGTCATTATGCTCTGATATTTCACTGATGACATGAAAGCATTTTGAAAGATGCACAGTAGGCATTTTTCCATTTGCAAATTTAACATAGTTTTGACGATGTGAAAGAGACCCTGGAGGACTATGACATGTAGCAATTTGTAATTCTGCTAAGGCACTAATTTGAATCATCCCCACTGTGAGCTGGTTTGTAGGGAATTAGTCATTTAGGTAGTGAGTGAGCCAGTACCTGCATTTGATGTTAGTTTGTTGCTCATTAGTGTTTTTCATAAATCTGGGGGATTCTTGGAAGTCTCAGGACAAACACCAAGAGTCTACTGTATAGCTCAATACTATTAAGTATTAGAATCATAACATGCAAAAATGCATATTATCTCCCATAATGCAGATAAATCTCACTAGGATGACCACATCTGACTGTCAGAGCCACTTGTTGCCCAGAGTGGTCAAAATCAGGTAACCCACCTCTATTTTACATTCTGCCAGGGCACTGGGCATAGTAATTGGAATAAAAATCTAGCATTAACATGTTTGTATCATATGAACATTGTTAAAAATATTTTGTCCACCAGTATTGAGTACTGGTATGCTTCTCCATCTGCGGTAGACACTGTCACTGCCTCCACCTCTTTCTTGCTAATAGCCCCTCGGTGTTTTCCATGGCAGCATTAAATCCAGTCTCCACTTTATCCACCCCCCTTATGTCTAGGGGCGCCCTACAAATCCATTTCTGGCTAAAGAGATGTAAGAGGAAGCCATCTGGAGAACTTCTGGAAAAATTTGCTCTCTTACAAAAGGGACAGATGTGGCCAAAACCATTCTCACCCCCTTTTCCTGCCTTGAATATGGATATGAGGTCTAGAGCTGTGGCAGCCTTCTTGCCACCATGAGGAAATAAGCAACAGATAAAGGCCAGAAAAACTGCAGTGATGATGGAGCCAGACATTTTTGAGCCACTGAGCCAACACTATCAGACTTCTTTGTGTAAGAAAAATAAAACCCTATTCTCTTTAAACTATTGTAAATCAGTATATCTGTTTCTAGTGGCCAAACAAATATAAATACACCACTAATAAAAAAACACAAATTGTGAATACATGATTCCATAAGGCTCTCTAGTCCCATATTCTATGACGGTAGGAATTTAAGAGGCTCTTTGAGTGGTAAGCTCAATCTCAGACCCACTTACTTTACCCTTCTAGCTGGGGCATAGAGCTTCTGTAAGACTCTTCAATTTTTGCCATGCTTTTTTCACTGGGAGTTCATACTCCAAGAGAAAGACTTTTATCTATGGTATGTCATGGTATCTCCTTCTATCTGTCTCATCTTTGATGTCACAGCTCCAACACCAACGAATTATTTCAGGAAAGAGATGAATCCTTAGGAAGGACTGGCAAAGGCTGTTAGTAGTTTTTTGAATCATACTAGAATCCAGGGCAGCCTGAAGCTTCAGAAAAGGGAACACAATGAGTAAGTATAAAGAAACAGGGCCCCTCCGTAGTTCCTGTGATAAGCTTGGCATGTGCCATGGAATACTAAGCTAAGCAAATGCTTTTCTAGGAGCTCTACCAAGTAGGAAGACATAAAGATGGTGCTTCTGCCTGAAGGGCAATAGAATTTAACTCAATTATACTAACATTTTGAAAGTACCTACTACAGGACAGATCCTATGAGAGGAACCAGGGACATAAAAAGAGATAATGCCAGGGCCCTGCTCTATGATGAGACATGTACTCCTTTCACGGATAAGAATTCTACATTTTCATTTTTTATCCAGGTAAGGATATAGTAACTTCACCTTCCTTGGAGTTCCAATGTCTCTCTATTTGCATTACTAAGCCAGATGCTGTTTACTCTACCTCATGCAGGGGGGAGCTGGGAGAGGGGGAAAGGTAGGTAGGCTTGTTAACTTACAATTCATCCTCAGCCTATGCCATTCTGCAGGCAGGATGCCCAGGCTGGATGTCAACTTTTTACAAATAGCAGTTGAAACTGTCAGTTATCTTGATGAGCAGTGCTCCAGTGAAAGAACAGCATAATTGTGGGGTGAAGTGTTAGTGAGCTAATTTTTTTCACCAGCAATAAGAACAAAACATCTTTCTGGGGATAATGTATTTACTGTTATTATTTGGTATATAGCACAGAAATCCCAAATAATACAAGAATGAAAATATCAAATTCCTTTTAGAAAAGGCACAGCATACATTCTCTCAGGTTTAAAAAAAAGTACAGAGATTCATGTATTTCTTTCTTTCTTTATGAAGTTTCCGTCTTTTTTTTTTTTTGGCCTGATTTTAAACAGAAAAACTCTGGTACTTATTTTTTGTTGAGTATTTATATGCTTAAATACAAGGCATCAGGACTATAAGAAGACCCCAGTGTTTAAGCCTCAAGGCAAAGATGATATGAATTTAAATGATCTATGACATTGTCCTCTAACACTCTGGATGGCTCATTATTCAGTGAACAAGAATGTAATTTTTCCATCCCTCCTAGTCTGTAAACCTAAGACCCCAGCAGCCTGCCCACTCCTGACCATCCTTTAAAATCCAATTCAAATATTGAAATCCTCGGAGGCTTCCCTGGTGGCGCAGTGGTTGAGAGTCGCCTGCCGATGCAGGGGACACGGGTTCATGCCCTGGTCTGGGAAGATCCCACATGCCGCACGGAGCGGCTAGGCCCGTGAGCCATGGCTGCTGAGCCTGCGTGTCCAGAGCCTGTGCTCCGCAACGGGAGAGGCCACAACAGTGAGAGGCCCACGTACCGCAAAAAAAAAAAAAAAAAAAAAAAAAAAAAATT
>NC_041230.1:49942023-49977518 GCF_002837175.3 Physeter macrocephalus | reverse complement strand
AGCGGCTAGGCCCGTGAGCCATGGCTGCTGAGCCTGCGTGTCCAGAGCCTGTGCTCCGCAACGGGAGAGGCCACAACAGTGAGAGGCCCACGTACCGCAAAAAAAAAAAAAAAAAAAAAAAAAAAAATTGAAATCCTCATGGAGGCTTCCCTACCTTCACCAGCAATGCTAATGCTTCTTTTCTCCAGTTCCATCCCTCTTCTGCCTGTCTCTCATCTGGCCCTTCTCAAACTGCCTTCTAGTTGTTGTTTACCTTCTGTCTTCCCTCTGGACAGGGACTAAGTTTGTTCACCTTTGTACCCCAGGGCCTTATACAGTTTCTAGAACATAGAATGTCCTCAGTAAGTTCTTGCTGAATGGGAAAAGAATGAAGGAATGTGGAAAGAGTGGAGCCTGTTGGTGGGTGCTTAGTACTCCAAGAGAAAGGGCTCCAAGGTAGAGCCAAGTGAAGGGCTCTGGCTCCCAGGACCCACCAGAGGGCAGCAGAGAACTAAGGAGCAAAAGCTAACTCCCCCGAAGAAAGTTCTCCTGAGATTGCCAATGGGAAAAGCCACATAGCAGGAAGGGAGGACAACCCCAAAGACACCAAAAATCAGGGACATGTCATTGTCAGATGTCATGGGATACACATGTAGGACACTGAACCTGGCAGGAATGTATGAGGAGGTTAGGACACATAAGACACCTACAGTGGGTCCAAAATAATTTGGATGGATTGTATTTTGGGGGCAGGGCATCATCTGAAGGTCCATAGCCCTGGCCCCAGCAGGGAATGTCCCTCAGCTGATCTCAAGGTCTTGGGGCTCCAGAGGGAGATGATGGAGAACAAATCTAAACATCTTACAACTGGATCATTAATGGGAAGCTAGGACTTTGGAGAGAGGTAAAGATTAGATAGTCCAAAGGCAGGAGTTGAGCAGGCAGAGAAACCCTAAATAAAAGGCAGCAATAAGGAGAGGTTCCACTGGTCAGCTCAGGAATTCCAAAAGCACAGGACCTGAGTGGGAGAGGATGACACAGCTGTGTTTTGAAGGAACCAAGACTCTCCCTTGGCCCACTTTAGACCCAGACAAGCCACACCTGGCAAGATTCTGCCCCTCAACACTAAATTACATCCTCCCCTTTTAAATTAATTGCAAAAATCTCCCAACTGTCCCAATTACCACCTGATCCAATCAAATGTTTCCTCACTGAACAACACCCCAGTGTAAGTCAAAGCTCAGTTAGCCAGGAGCAGAGAATTTAAAACAAATAATCCCAAACCACACCCACAGAGCTTTGGTATTGGATTGCATTTCATAATTGCAAGGTCCTACACTCTTGCTACTCCAAGTGTGGTCGATGGACCAGCACCAGCATCATTACCAAGGAGGTTGCTAAAATGCAGAATCTCAATCCCCACCCCCAGATCTACTGAATCAGAATCTGCACTTTAACAGAATCCCCAGGTGATTTGTATGCCTATTAAATTTGAGAAGCCCTGTTCACCACCTGAGCCCTGACTACATACAGCTCTGACCATAATTTGAACTCTTCTACCCCATGAACACCATATGGTCACTATATATTCTAGCCATACCAATGTTTCTGCTTCTCCAATATACCATGCTCATTCCCAACATAGGGTCTCTGTCCTCTCTGTTCTGTCTGGAACCATGGATGAGTTTTCTTGACATTAGATTTTGAATTAAATATCAGCTCTTCAGAGAGGCCTTCCCTCAGCACTCAATCCAAATGAAACATCTGAGCACTCTCAACTACATTATGCAAAGTTACTTCTGTGCATAGTGAGTGCAAGGCTGTTCTCAACCTTGAGTAAGCATCTGAATCACACGGAGAACTTGTTAAAACACAAATTCCTGTGCCCAATCCCCCAGAGTTTCTGATTCAGCAGGTCTAGGGTGGATCTGAGAATTCTGAAAATTTGTATTTCTAACAAACTCCTGGGTGACAACAATACTGTTCACCTGGGACCACTCGTTTGAGAATCACTGCCACTGTCTCACTAACTGACGGTATTTTCTTCACCACTTCTTTCTGTAGAGTCATCTACACTGCACCAGAGTGTCTGCTCTGTGAGAGTACGCAGTCTGTATGTTTTGTTCACCCTGTGTCTCCAGTGCATGGTACATAGTAGGTGCTTTTTAATATTTGTTGAATAAAGAATGGATTCATTAGTAGCCAATTTTTTTCACTATGGATTTTGCATATTTTGTATTTGGCTTACTATAACTTAGCAACAACTTTGCATTCCATTCTGTACATACATGTAATCAGCCATGAGAGATTTGTATTCATTAGCCATTGTTTAACTTACAAAAATGTAAAACACACAGAGACAATTGAGAGCTATGTGTTATCTATATCTGTTATTGACAACATTTTTTAAGCTGTTGACTTCATTAGTTGGTCTTCTGCTTGAAGACAGAGACTCTATACAATCCCATACCAAGGAAATAGCCCCTTCTTTTCAACAACATGAGCTCAGCGGTATTCTTTAACTTGAATGCAATATCCTCTTTTACACAAAACTGAAAGAGAGAAAATAAGCAATTTGATATATTCATAAATTCATTCTTTCATACCCTGGCAGAGTAACATCTCTCAAAAATCAGAATTAAGTATAATACATCATAAGGTTTAACTGATCATTATGAATACAACTCAGTAATAGACAGGATTCATTTTGGCTTTTTTTTTCCTTCCAGTTGTATTGAGATATAATTGACATACAGCACTGTAGAAGTTTAAGCTGTACAGAATAATGATTTGACTTACATACATCATGAACTGATTACCACAATAAGTTTAGTGAACATCCATCATCTCATATAAATGTAAAATTAAAGAAATAGAAAAAAAAGTTTTCCTTGTGATGAGAACTCTTAGGATTTACTCTCTTAACAACTTCCATATACAACGTACAGCAGTGTTCATTATATTTATCATGTTGTACATTATATCCCTAATACTTATTTATCTTATAACTCAAAGTTTGTACCTTTTGACTTCCTTCCAATTCCCTCTCCCCCCACACCCCATTTCTGGTAACCACAAATCTGATCTCTTTTTCAATGAGTTTGGTTGGTTGGTTGGTTGGTTGGTTGGTTGGTTTTGAAGTATAACTGATATACAACACTATGTTAGTTCCTCTCATACAACATAATGATTTGGTATTTCTGGACATTTTTAAATTATCACCATGATAACTCTAGTTATCATCTGTCACCAGACAAAGATATTATACAACTACTGACTATACTCTTCACACTGAACATTTCATACCCATGGCACATTTATTATGCAACTAGAGGTTTATACCTCTTAATCTCTCTCACCTGTTTCTCTCTTCCCCGCATTCCCCTTCCCTCTGGCAAACACCTGTTTGACTCTGTTTGACATCTATGACTCTGTTTCTGTTTAGTTATGTTTGTACATTTGTTCTGTTTTTTAGATTCCACATATAAGTGAAATCATACAGAATTTTCTTTCTCGGTCTGACTTATTTCACTGAGCATTAATACCCTCTATGTCCATCCTTGTTGTCACAAATAGCATGATTTCATTCTTTTTGTGGCTATCATTCCATTTTATATATATATACATTGTATATACATATATATACACACACACACATATATACACACACAATGTGTGTGTGTATATATATATATATACACACACACACATATATACACACACAATGTGTGTGTGTGTATATATATATATATACACACACACACATATATACACACACAATGTGTGTGTGTGTATATATATATATATACACACACACACACCCCCCACATCTTATTTATCCATTCCTTGGCTATTGTAAACAATGCTGCAACAAACATAGGGGTGCATATACTTTTCTAATCAGTGTTTTCATTTTCTTCAAATAAATACCCAGGAGTAGAATTGCTAGATCATATGGTAGTTCCATTTTTAATTTTTTGAGGAGTCTCCATACTGTTTTCCATACTGGCTGTACCAATTTACATTCCCACCAACAGTGCACAAGGGTTCCCTTTTTTCCATATTCTTGCCAACACTTATTATTTGTTGTCTTTGATCTTTTGAGGACAGCCATTCTGACAGGTGTGAGGTGATATCTCATTGTGGTTTTGATTTGCATTTCCCTAATGGTTAGTGATGCCAAACACCTTTCGTGTGCCTGTTGACAGCCAGGATCCTTTTACTACTAATAAGATTATATTTTGCTAGCAGTCTATTTGAGCTTGCCTCCAAGGAACTTTATCAAGTCACCTATTCCTGAAATTACTGATGGACTCGGCATACTGTCCATTCCTTTGGTCACCCCTCCATTTGCAGATCACAAAAAGTCCTGCAGCAGGAATAGCCACATTTATGAATCTACAGAAAATTGCATTTATCTGCTTCTCCTACCACCGAAACCCGTCATAAACACTGCCACCTCTACCTCCTCCCCTTCTTGCCCAGTTCCACCTAACAGGCCCTCTGCTCATATCTAACTCTCTCCCTCTGGGCCCACCAGCCTCTGGATCTCATAT
Organism: Physeter macrocephalus; assembly: GCF_002837175.3. Taxonomy (NCBI): domain Eukaryota; kingdom Metazoa; phylum Chordata; class Mammalia; order Artiodactyla; family Physeteridae; genus Physeter; species Physeter macrocephalus. The sequence continues at coordinate 49,972,983 of NC_041230.1, read as the reverse complement.
TCCCTGAGAGTCAGACTTGTTTTCTCCTCAATGCTGAGGCCCCTCTCTATATAATGAGGGGCTGAAATCAAAAGCCAGGTTTTCAACCTATGAATCCAGCACTAACCTCACTCTGAAGCTGGCCTTTGGAGGAAGCTTCTGGGGAGGAGTGGGTAGGGGCGTGGGGTGGCCTTGCTAATTAGGCCACATTCTAGTTGTCTGGAGTTTAGTGCAAGCCACTATGGCTAAATGTCAAAGTCGAGGAGCCAACTCATAGAGTGACAAACCCTCCCTGTTAGAATGCTGACAGCAAGGACAGCAGTGGCTAGGGAGATTGTGACTGTGTCACACTGTGTTCCTGAGCAAAAAAGACCAGGGCCCACATTGAAAAGGGCAGGCGTCTTGAGAGATGGGCTTTCCCTGGCTGCACTTGTAAGAGTTTATTAAAAGCACTAACACAGATGATAATGAGTCTGAAAAAGATGCTTCATCACAAGTCAATATCTGAGATCTGAATCGAACACAATATCAATTTGATAAAGTCAATTTGAAGATTGTGAAGAGCCAGTTTTGCTGTGTCTATATTAATTACAAAACAAATTGGCTTGATTCTGGATTGAATGGACTTATAATGAATATCATTTTTAAATACATTGATTCAGTGTTCAATATAGGAAAAAATTATATATTTTGGTGCAAAGAGCTACAAATGAGTGTTAATTCTGGCTTTTAGTCCATAATTCCTTTCCTAAGTGGGATCTGTTGGCTCATCTAAGACAAGCATTTGATTAACTCTTTGGGTCATTTATGTGTACCCTTTTTTATACTTGCAACAATCCTATGAAATAGAGCAGATATTATCACTTGTTATCTCATTTTGTGGTTAAGAAATTCAGATTCAGAGAGCTCAAGAGACTTGCCTAAGATTCCACAGCCATGAAGTGGTGGAGCTAGGACCCCATTTGCGCTGCTCACAGGAAGGCTCTTGAGGAAGAAAAATCTTATCAGGGAATTCAGCTGCTGGCCATCAGCACTATCTTAAACTGGCCTCTCTCCTTCGTTTCTTCCACTGGGCAGTGCTCTCTGACCATTTAATTACTGGCCAGTGAGCCTGGGACTCTGCCTGCTTTCATACACAACTCACTCTCAGTTGCTACCACTCATTCTTTTTACTTTCAGCTGCCAGAAAAGATCCTTATTGCAACCTCAGTGGTGCTGGTAACTTCAGCTTTCACTGAAAATAATCACAGCTCTGGTCGTCTGTGTAGAGGGAACATTTTAGACCTTAATTGAATATTCTCTGTGATGAAATGTTAGTATGTTCATTCACTTGTGATGGAATGATCTTTCTTTTTTTCTCCCCAGCCTGATCCCAGCCTCATCCTCCTTCTAGGGCATGATACATATTAAGCTTGGGTACCAGAAGAGGAATTTGGTAATATGATTCAAGGTGGAAGAAGATATAGACTCTATTAGCATCATAACAAATGGTGGCTATGCCATGGGGATATCAACACTGGTAACATAAAAGGTCTGGTTTTAGGATCAAAAGCTGTCCCCATCACCACCACCACCACTCATTCTAGAGCAGAGCCGACTGGAAATGGATGGTTGACAAGTTGCTGCAGAGGCCAAGGAGAAGACACAGGTCCCTGAGAAGAGGAGAAAATGGGGGTGGAGAGATTAGGGATGGGAGGAAGAAGAGAGAGGGGGTACAAAGAGAATGGTTGGGGACTGGATATGTGGGGCACCCCCAAAAGCCAGGTTTGAAGAGTCTAAGAGCCCTGAGAGTCTGGGAGTTGATAGAAGCTGATGACAAAAAGAGAGCCACTCTGAAACCTGCTTCTACCTATGGTCTCAGTTCAACCTGAAGATAAAGGATCATTTGGAGTATTCTTTTGGACTCTTTGTGCTTGATTACCAAGTATTAACTGTTCAATAATGGACTGGACCACCACTGCCTTCCACAGATGGGGTTATAGATCCAGTCATGATACAAGTATTTACTGAGCATCAGTGTGAGCTAGGTACTGTGACAGGAATGTGAAGGTGAATAATAATACATGGGCTTTCCTCAAGAAACACAGTCCCAGGGACTCTTTGAGGATGATGACCATAGCCATTTAAATTTTCTAATGAATATGTTATTATTCTTTCAGAAAATTTTCAATAAACATACCAAGTTTTCATCAAACAATATCCATGGCTGCTGTGGGTCAAAGCATAAATTAGAAACATAAACATGAAATTTAGAGCAAAACTTTTGAAAACCATGACCTCTTTCCCTCCTGAGCACTGAATGATAAGTAATATTTAGATAGCATTTGTCACATACCTCATTTCTCTTATTTTGTATTCCTAATAGTATGAATACCTATGAAGTATAACATCTATAAATTCGTAAGTGAATTCATGAATACTTAGATTTGTCATTTATATCTATATCTACTTCGTAATATCGGTTAAGTAGATATTACTACTACTCTCCCCATTTCACAGAAGAAGAAACTGAAGATCAGAAAATTTAATAAACTTAAACTCACTTTTTTTTTCTTTCTCCTGGACAACCAACACAACCCACTAGGGCACCATCCTTTCTGGAGAGAGTAGCAGCAAACACTAAGACACAATGGAATCTTTGTTTTGATTAGTTTGGACATTCTTATGATGTTCTGGTTTGGAATCCGCTTATTAAATCTCAGGCAATAGGCCATTCTAGTTGTCAATTCAAATCTGTGCACACCAAATAGTTTTTATTATTTTAAACCAGCAACAAAAATCACAAATAGGCACTAATAATACACAAGCAAACTTTGAGAATTTAATGTCACAAGTGAATTCAGGTACTTCTTGAGGAAAAAGGTGAACTGAAAACGGAATATGAGACTTTATTGAACCTACATTTTCTTATAAGGTTTTGATTTCTTTGTATTCAAGTAAATGAAGATAATTCCAATAAAAACATGATTTTTTGGAATTAGAAGTATTTTTTTCTTTTTTAAAAAACTATTTGTTTTTATTCTTTACCATGATTACTATTAATATAACTTATTAATTGTTCAATAATGTCCCCTATCAAAGCTACTTGGGATATATTCCTGGAACAACTATGATTTGAAGCACTGTACTACTTCAAATGAGTTTGTCTTCTGCTAAAGATGCTTTCTAAAAGCATAATAAAACACTTTAAAAATCCCACAGGTGTGTATACAAAAGAGGTGGGAGAGGGAAAACAGGAACAGCAGATATGAAAAGGGAAGATAGAATAAAAGGGGGAAGGGGAGAGAAGGTAGGAGTAGTCAGGAGAAGAGAGAAAAGGAAGAAAGGGGGAAAGGAGAAAAAAAAAGGGAAGGAGAGAAGGGGTTAAAAAAAAGCTCTCACTTTGGCTCTTGGTCTAATCCTGGCCTTTCCTATCCTCACCCCACACACCCACCACTAACACACACACACACACACAACCACACACATACACTACTTCTTTGACACTTGCCTCAGCCCCACACATCTTGCACAGGATGTAGAAACTGGCAACATCTTGATCATCCAAGCTATTCCTTTCAAGAACACAAAATTATGGCCATAAATACATCAATTGTTTAAAAATTGTTTTTAAATTAAAATTTAAAAGATTCTCAGAATGGAACCATTTTCAAAAATACTTCCATGAAAGATTAATACTTACGTTGCTTACTACATTCAGAAATCTACAGTACTTTTTCCTGCCTTTTTTTTTTTTAACAAATAAAATGTACTTGTTGAGTGGATGGATGGATGATACACAGTTAGAATTGATATCCTAAATCGTTAAACAGCATAGCCACAACCAGAATTTGCCCTCCATGCTATCTCCTACACACCAACCCACTCTGCTCCCCAACTCCTTGGGAATGTGACTTCAACATCAAAATTTTAACTGTGGGAAATATTTAAATGGTTGCCAAGGAAAACAACATAAAATATTTTAGATTGGGGCTGTTACATACACACTCACACATGCATGTACTCATGTGAATGTGTGCATGCACACAGGTGCACACATGCACATACACACATACATACACCAATCCCAAGTATATGAAAGCTATACATATAGCACTCTCATTCACTGATGTATGAAGGGAAATTTTGAGATTTGGACTGCAGCTTTTGCCTCCTCAACAGAACGATATTATATTCCTGGATGAGCTGTCAAACATCCTGATGACACTGCTTAAAATTCACAATCGGGCATATGTTTCAATTTAATCTGAGAAATAGGAAGGCCCATTCTGGCCAGTGATATGCTCCTTATCTGTCACTTCCTCCTCTGTTGTCTGTGTTTCTGAAATGCTACAGGCAAAGCACTCTACGGTGCTACAGGCAAAGCACTCTGATTAGGGCGTCAGCCTGCCTTTGAGCAAATACTGCCAACTGCCAGCCTGTGCCTGGAAACTGAAGGCCCCTTAGCTCTAGGCTAGGGTTGGGGAGCCAGTTAGGAAGTCCCTGACAGATACAAGAAACTGATATGGAGAGCTGTGCTCCCAAAAGGTAGACTGACCTATTTAGAAATGTGAGCCAGTATCAAGAGACGCTTTTTGTGGACGGACATATTCAGGTATCCTCATTCTTTCTAAATCCCCATTTTACACTATAAATAGAAAAGTATTGTTTTATATTCTTAAAGTAAAAAGATAACAAGAAAAAAAAATCTGCCATTTCTTTTCTCATTTCAATTTGCATTACATAAATAGAACGGGGATAAATCCATGTTGTGAAAGATTCAAACATCCAAAATTACAAAATTTAAAACATGAATGATTCCTTCCCCTATTCCTTGACAGGTGCCCTTCATACCATTTTTGCAAGGATTTACTTACATACATGAACACTTTCTTAACACAAAGGGGATTAGACTCTACTATTCATCCTGTGACTTGCTTTCTTCACTTTAACAACACATCCTAGAGATCATAACATCCCAAGTCTGAACACACGGCTGTATCTCCTTTTTTTTAAGACTTTACTTTTTTTTAGAGCAGTTTTAGGTTTATTAAACAAAATTTAGAGAGAGATACACAGATTTCCCATATAGTCCCTGCCCCTCACACAGAGCCTCCCCACTATCAACATCACTCACTAGAATGGCACATTTTTTACCAAAGATGAATCTACATTGACACATCATTATCACCCAAAATCCATAGTTTGCGTTAGGATTCGCTCTCAGTGTTGTACATTCTACAGGTTTGGACAAATGTATGATATGTATCCACCACGAGAGTATCATGCAGAGTATTTTCACTTCCCTTTAAATCTTCTGTGCTCTGCCTATTCATCTCTCCTCTTCACCCTCTACCCCACAACCACTGATCTTTTCACTGTCTACATAGCTTTGCCTTTTCAAGGATATTATATAGATGGAATCATACAGTATGTGACCTTTTCAGATTGGCTTCTTTCACTTAGTAATATGCATTTAAGTTTCCTCCATGTCTTTTCATGGATTGGTAACTCATTTCTTTTTAGTGCTGAATAGTACTGAATAGTACTATTCAGTTTTAGTGCTGAATAGTTCCATTCTCTGATGTATCACAGTTTATTTACCCATTCACCTACTAAAGGGCATCTTGGTTGTTTCCAAGTTTGGGCAATTATAAATAAAGTTGATATAAACAGGCCTGTGCAGGTTTCTGTGCAGATGTAAGTTTTCAACTCCTTGGGTAAATACCAAGGAACTCGATTGCTGGATTGTACGGTAAGGGTATGTTTAGTCTTATAAGAAACCACGGAACTGTCTTCCAAAACACAATACCATTTTGCATTCACACCAGCAATGTATGAGAATTCCTACTGTTCCACATCCTCACGAGCATTTGGTGTCAATGTTCTGGATTGTGGCCATTCTAAGAGATGTTTAATGGTATCTCACTATTGTTTTAATTTGCATTTCCCTGATGGCACATGATATGGATCATCTTTTCATGTGCTTCTTTGCCATCTGTTTATCTTCTTTGGTGAGGTGTCTGTTAAAGTCTTTGGCCCATTTTTTAATTGGGTTGTTTGTTTTACATTATTAAATTTTAAGAGTTCTGTGTATATGTTGGATAACAGTCCATTATCAGATTTGTCTTTTGCAAATATTTTCTCCCAGTCTATGGCTTATCTTCTAGTTCTCTCGATATTTATTGTTTTTCACAGAGCAGAAGTTTTTAATTTTAATGAAGTCCAGCTTACCAATTATTTCTTTCATGGATCATGTCTTGAGTGTTGTTTCTAAAAAGACATCACCATACCCAAGGTCATCTGAGTTTTTGCCTGTGTTATCTGCTAGTAGTTTTATAGGTTTGCTTTTTACCTTTAGGTCTATGTTCCATTTTTAGTTCATTTTTGTGAAGGATGTAAGGTCTGTGCATAATTTTTTTTTTTGGCATATGGATATTCAGTTGTTCCAGAACCATTTGTTGAAGAGACTATCTTTACTCCATTGAATTGCCTTCACTCCTTCTTCAAAGATTGACTATATTTATGGGGATCTATTTCTTTATTCTGTTCCATTGCCTATTATTTCACCTTAACACACTGTCTTGATTACTAAAGTCTTGAAGTCAAGTTGTGTCAGTCCTTCAACTTTGTTTTTCTCCATCAATACTGTGTTTGCTATTTTGGATCTTGTGCCTCTCCATATAAATTTTGGAATCAGTTCATCAATATCCACAAAATAACTTGCTGAGATTTTGATTCGGGTTGCACTGAATCTATAGATCAAGTTGGGATGAACTGCCATATTGATAACATTGAGTCTTCCTATCCATGAACATGGACTATCTCTCCATTTATTTAGTTCTTTGATTTTGTAAGAGTTTTGTAGTTCCCTCATATAGATCTTCTACCTGTTTTGTTAGATTTATACCTAAGTATTTCACTTTTGGGGAATGCTAATAAAAATGGTACTGTTTTTAATTTCAAATTCTACTTGTTCATTGTTGGTATATAGGAAAGCAATTGACTTCTGTATATTAACCTTGTATTCTGCAACCTTGCTAAAATCACACATTAGTTCCAAGAGAGTTTTTGTTGATTCTTTCAATTCTTCAGATTTTCTATGTAGATGATCATGTCATCTTCAAACAAAAACAGTTTTTATGTCTTCCTTCTTCATCTGTATACTTTTTATTTCATTTTGTTTTCTTGCATTATTGCATTAGCAAGGACTTGCAGTATGATGTTGAAAAGAAGTATTGAGAGAGGACATCTTTGCCTTGTACCTGATATTAGTGGGAAAGCTTCAAGTTTCTCACCATTTAGTATAATGTTATCTGTAGGTTTTTGGTAGATATTCCTTATCAAGTTGAGAAAGTGCCCCTCTATCCATAGTTTACTGAGAATTTTTATCAAGAATGGGTGCTGGATTTTGTCAAATGCTTTTTCTGCATCTACTGACATGACTATGTCATTTTTCTTTTTTAGCCTGTTGATGTGATTGGATTATATTAATTGATTTTCAAATGTTGATCCAGCTTTGCATACCTAGGATAAATCCCACTTGGTCATGGTATATAATTTTTTATACTTTTTTGGATTCAATTTGCTAATATTTTATTGAGGATTTTGCTTTTACATTCATGAGGGATATTGGTCTTCAGTTTTCTTTTCTTGTAATATCTTTGCATGATTTTGGTATTTGCATAATGCTGGCTTCATAGAATAAGTTAGGAAGTATACCTTCTGCTTCTATCATGGAAAGACTGTAGAGAATTAGTACAATTCCTTCCTTAAATGTTTGGTAGAATTCACCAGTGAACCCATCTGTCCCTGGTGCTTTCTGTTTTGGAAGGGTATTAATTATTGATTTGATTTTTTAAACAGATACAGGCCTATCAGATCATCTATTTCTTCTTGTGTAAGTTTTCGCAGATTGTGTCTTTCAAGGAATTGGTCCATTTCACTAGGTAATCAAATTTGTGTCCATAGAGTTGTCCATAGTATTCTTTTTATCCTTTTAGTTTCCATAGGATCTGTAATTATGTCCCCTCTTTCATTTCTGATACTAGAAATTTGTGTCCTCTCTTTTTTTTCTTAGTTAGCATGGCTAGAGGCTTATTGATTTTATTGACCTTTTCAAAGAAACAGTTTTTGGTTTCATTTTCTCTATTGATTCACTGTTTTCAATTTCTTTGCTCTAATTCTTATTATCTCTTTTCTTCTGCTTACCTTGGATTTAATTTGCCCTCTTTTGCTAGTTCCCTAAGGTGGAAATACCTCATTCTTTTTTTTTTTTTTTTTTTTTGTGGTACGCAGGCCTCTCACTGTTGTGGCCTCTCCCGTTGCAGAGCACAGGCTCCGGACGCACAGGCTCAGCGGTCATGGCTCACGCGCCCAGCCGCTCCGCGGCATGTGGGATCTTCCCGGACCGGGGCACGAACCCGTGTCCCCTGCATCGGCAGGCAGACTCTCAACCACTGCGCCACCAGGGAAGCCCCCTCATTCTTTTTAATGGCTGCATATTATTACATAGAAAAGGTGTATGATAATTTATTGATTACTAACATTTATGCTGTCTCCAATTTTTTGCTATTATAAGCAATGTTAAAATGAGCTTTCTTATATATAGATCTTTACACATGTGTTTAGGTGTTTGCGGTGAAAAGTCTTCTAGAAATGGAATACTGAGTCAAAAAGTATGTGAATTTTAAAGTTTGATTAATACTAACCAAGTGCCTTCCAAATAGACTTGAACAGTTCATATTTCTACAAACAGTATATCAGAAAATGTATTTCACTGCATTGTTGGAGAAATCTGGTATTACCAAGCTTTTTAATATTTTATATTCTAAAGGATGAGTATTTTTATCTTATTTTTATTTTCCTAATTACAATTTGGATGAGTTTATTTTCATAAATGTTTTGGATATTAGGTTTTTCTTCTTTTGTGAATTGCCTAATTTTTTTCTGCACACTTTTACTGAGGTGTTTGCCATTTATAGTCACTGATTTGTAACAGCTCATGTTTGGATATTAATAAAATTCCTGTTATTTATGTTGAAAATATTTTATATCAGTCTTTCCTCTCAGAACAAAATCTTAATTTCAACATAATCTTTGTTAATTGGTCTTTGATAGGCTTAGTTTTTTACTTGAGGTCATCAATTTTTTTTGTTTGGTTATGTAAGATGTTTGCATTAGGGGAATCTGGGAGAAAGATATACAAAAACTCTCTGTACTATCTTTGCACTTCTATGTAAATCTAAAATTATTTTCAAATATTTTTTCTTACTTCCCAGTATGGTAGCTTTACAGCTTTGTTTGCTTGCATGGTTTGTGGTAGTGGTGGTTTTTGCATCTAGTTCATTTATACACTTGGAATTTATTTTTGTGTATAATACACAAAATATGATATAATCTAGATGTCTGTCTAGATTTTTTTCTGAATGAAGAGATTATGATCCCAACATCATTTATTAAATGGTCTGTTATTTTTCTATTGATTAAATACTTCATCACAAACTGAATTCCCATATTTACCTAAGTCTGTTTCTGAATTCTGCCTCATTTTATTCTTCATTTTATCTATTTGTAAATTAATACCCACACTTTTAAAACTACTATAGCTTTACAATATGTCTTACATCATTTTTGGCTATTTTTTCTTGGTATATCCACTGTTCCTCTTATACGAACTTTAGTGTCCCTTTGTCCAATTCAAGTAAATTGGTCTTATCCAAACTTTATTTTTTAAAAAAGGAAAATAAATTACCTTTACAAACTGTTATCCTGCCATCTTATATAATGAAACTTCCATTAAAACTTCCATCAAAGAGCTTCCCACTTGGCAACCACAGAGAGGTACTGGGAAGGTGGTATGCCCAGAGAAGTCATGGAAGCTCCAAACCCCCTTCCCTATACCTTGTCCTATGTACTTCTTCATCTGGCTCTTCATCTGTATTACTTTGTAGTCTCCTTTATAATAAACTGGTAAATGTAAGTAAACGTTTCCCAGGTACTGTGAGCTATTCTAGTAAATTACCAAGCCCAAGGAAGGGAGCATGGGAACTCCCTTACAGCCAGTTGGTCAAAAGTACAGGAGACTCAGATTTGCAATTGATGTCTGAAGTGGTGGTTGGCCTTGTGGGTCTGAGCCCTTAACCTGTGGGGTCTGTGCTAATTCTGGGTAGTTAGTATTAGACCTGAAATAAATTATAGGACACCCAGGTGATGTCCACAGAGAACTGGAGAATAGCTTGAAATAGAAAACCCACACATTTGGTGTCAGAGGTGTTTGTGCGAATAGAGGAAAAGCTTTGCTTTAACTCTGACTCGGGTTGTATGATCTCCAGGGCTGACCCCACCTCTGCAGCTGTCCTCACCTGTGGGCATTTTGCTACATTTTCCTCCATCAATGTAAGTATATCGGCTTTTTTTGTTTTAGGTATCCCGGATTGCACTCATCCATGCTTTCCAGGATGATTATAAATTTAACTTCTTTCTCATACCACTTCTTATATTTCAGGAGGTTTTGGATAGGAGGAGCATAGGTACATATGCTCCTTTCCTACTATCTTGAACCAATCTCTTGGAATTTGTAAAACAAGACACCAAATCATTCATAATCTCTCCACCTCTTACACAGGTGTTTTTATTTTTATCTACTCACTTCTGGTCTTTGTCCACACATATAGTTTCATATTGCTATAATCAAAATGTACTCACAATTTTGCATTCTTCTTTTCCACTTAATATGCCTTAAACATTTTTCCATGTAATTGTCATAATTACCAATTTAACAGCTGCATAATTGTACATTTAGGTGATCTAGTATCATTTGTTTAACCACCCTCTAGTTTTTCACTATTATAGACAAGTGGAAATGAACATTTTCAAACACATACTTTCTCTTCTTCTGATGTATTACTTCCTTAGAATATATACCCAGGAATGGAATTGCAGGTAAGAGGACAGGAATAGTTTTAAGGTTTTAGTGCTGTTGTGTCATATTGTATCTCAAAAGGATTTTACCAATGTACACTTTTTACTATAATTTTAACAGCACTGGACACTATCATTTTTGCTTCAAAAATAAGTATAAGAAGTTACCTTGTTTTTTGTTTTCTGTTTTGCTTTTTGTTTTATTTTTGGCTGCATTGAGTCTTCGTTGCTGCGCGCAGGCTTTCTCTAGTTGCAGCAAGTGGGGGCTACTCTTCATTGCGGTGCGCAGGCTTCTCATTGCAGTGGCTTCTCTTGTTGCGGAGCACAGGCTCTAGTCGCGCAGGCTTCAGTGGTTGTGGCACACAGGCTCAGTAGTTGTGGCTCACAGGCTCTAGAACACAGGCTCACTAGCTGTGGCGCACAGGCCTAGTTGACCCGCAGCATGTGGGATCTTCTCAGACCAGGGCTTGAACCCGTGTCCCCTGCACTGGCAGGTGGGTTCTTAACCACTGTGCCACCAGGGAAGTCCCAAGAAGTTACCTTGTTTTAATGATGATTTAGTTTTCTTTTTTTAAGGAATAGACAGATTAAACATTTTCTTAGTTATTGGCTTTCTTCTACAAATTGTTAAATATCTCATTAATCAAATTAGGTATTATTTTATTTCTTATATTTGAATGAGCTTTACATAGCATAAGTATTCATTAAAACCTGTCTCATAATAAAGGCAAATATCTCCCCCAATCTGTTGGGTGCCCTTTTTCAATGATAATTTTGACTTTTTCATTATTCTAAAAGTTTTCCATTTTATAATGGTAAATCTATCAATCTTTTCCTTTGTGACTTTTTTCTGTTCAAAATTAAGTAGACCATTATTCATACAAATTCTTCTGGTAAATATTTTAACTTATTAGATCATATGGAGTTGATTCTGGATGGGTCTTTAGGTATGGACAGATGCCCCCACCCCACCCCAGACACTCTGGACATACATCCTCAAATACAGAATTAAACTCAAGCAGTGCCACTCTGCAAAGGAGGAATAAAATTTTGTGGTGTCCAGTACAGTAGCCACCCAGCCACATGGTTGCTGAGTGCTTAAATGTGGCTAGTCCAAATTGAGATATGCTTTAAAAAAGTAAAATACACGTCAGATTTTGAAGATCAGGTATGAAAAGAAGAATGTAAGATAGCTCATTAATAATTTTATATTGATTACATATATTGGATTAAATATATTTTATATATTAAAATAATTTCATCAGGGACTTCCCTGGCGGTCCAGTGGTTAAGACTTCACCTTCCAATGTGGAGGGTATGGGTTCGATCCCTGGTTGGGGACCTAAGATCCCACATGCCTCACAACCAAAATACCAAAACAGAAGCAATGTTGTAACAAATTCAATAAAGACTTTAAAAATGGTTCACATCTAAAAAAAATCTTTAAAATAACTTCATCAGATTTATTTTACTTTTTTAATGTGGCTACTAGAAAATTTTAAGTTGCATATGTGGCTTGCACACATGGCTTGAATTATGCTTCTATTGGACAGCACTACTCTGACAAATATGTTTTCTTTCATAAGTCTTGCTAAGATGCAGAGCTAAGCCCAGAGGATGATGACAACTATTACAGGTCTTTTAAAGGAGAGAATACTTGCTTTACAATTTAATGGACTGAGAAGGGAGAAAAGTTTCATTAACCACTGCTGACATCTTCTGTGTCAAGACTACCCTTGTGCTCATCTTTGAGCGAGATCCCCAGATTGATTCTTTGTTGAAAACTCCTTGGAGGCCCAGAAGAAGGGCAAGGCTACAACAATAGGACCAGCCAAACTTTTAGAACCATACATTTCCAGCTGCTATCCTTGAGTAATTTACTGAAACACAAACCAGCCTGGAATCCATCTTTCTGCTCTCCCCTAAATTTCTCCCATTCTTCAAGGTCTTCGTATAGCTCCCTCTAATTACTCCACTTCTCACTGACTGCTCTTAATCACCGAGTTCCTGCTCACTTGGTATCTGTAACATGATTTGGCAATTGTGTTTTGGTTATTATTTCAGGTGACACCAGAATCCAGATGGGGCATTTTGATGCCTGTCATAACTCCAGGACAGGTTTTTCTGGTAATAGATATTTTCAGCATACATGTCTAATAGTGTCCATTCCATTTGCTGGCCTAAATTATCTAAAAATTTAAATTAACATAATAATAACTCTATATTCCACTAGTATTCTCCCAAAGTATTTTCACTCTAATGATTTCACTTAAGCCCAAACAGGATTCAGATCTAACTGGCCAATTTTATGCCTCTCTGTTCCACAATGTATAATAATATAGGGATAAAGTGAGGGATTCCAATCACTGCTCTTCTACAATGTACATGCCACGAGAAGTCTTGACTCAGTCATAGAACTGTCCAGAATTAGGCTCTCCCTTTACAGCATTTGCTAGACTGTCATTGTACAATTGCATCTTATGCCATTACTAACTTTTCACCACTTTGCATGGCAGTATGTATTTATATGACAGTAAAAGTGATTAAATAACTAAGTGGACCTTGTAGTAAATGAGTTATTTCTTTGCTACCATTATGTCTAATTCACCATACATTATTCAGTCTGAAGGCTTTTCAGCATCATAAAGTAGGCAAGATCATTTTTCACCTCATCATCCCATTATCCGTAATGAGAAAATATTTGTAAAAGTGAAGACTACTCTTTCCAAAGATCCCTGGTGAACACTCCTATAGACATTAGTGAAATCTATTAAACATATTTTTTTTTCTCACAGCAGAAAGAATATGTAGGGGATGCCCACAAAGTCCTTCTAACAACTCTCAAGAGTCAGATTCCTTCCAGAGCATAAATGGGCCCTTCTGGATGATCCTACTGAGGTGGTGACTGACGACCTCACCACAGCTTATTGCATGAGATATTAATGGGCTTCAATTCACATCCAAAATTTTCAGGAAGAAGGCAAGTCTAAAGTCTAGATCCATCGTTAAATTTCCTAAAGAATGTCAGTGGATCTAACCAGACTCAGTTTGATTCCTCAGCTCTAATAACTTCTCTATGCACTTTACAGTTTACAAAGGGCTTCCAAACACATTATCCCATTTAATCCACTACATCCTGAAAGGTATTATTATTCACATTTTTCAGATGGGGAAAATGAGTTTCAGGGACAATCAGTAATTTATCCATGATCACAGATGCAGTTAACAGTAGAGCCAGACCCTTGCCCACGTCTTCTGAATTCATAGGCCAGGGGAAAAGAAGTTTAAGGAATCGCTCCAGATAACAAAATTCCAACATCTGCTTAGCCAGTGGTAATTTGGGGACTTTAGGTAAGTCATCTCACCAAAATGAGCTGGACCAGAATATCACTACAACTCCACAATACCTTAATATTCTAAGGATTCTAGGAATCTAAATGTAATTCCCACTTCACGTCTGTTCACCCTGCTCCTTGTGCTGGACCCTTGACACAGTTTTCAAAGTTGGAAAGTTTCTTTGGATTTTCTCCCATGTCCAACAGGATTCCAGTACCTCCATTTGACCCAACCCAGACCAAAAAGTTCTATCCAGTACATAAAGTCCATTCATACCTAAGAGTTTCTAAGTCTGCATGGAAGGTAGTAGGGGAGGTAGAGCCCTTCTTCTGTTTGGGAATTCCCAGAACCTGTGGTTAAAAAGTAAAGCCAAGTTCATCCTTCCTTATTTCATAAATTGGATTTGAAACAGACTAAAAGTTGTTTCAATAATAATCTTTATTATTATAGATTTAATAAATTGTAGAGATTTCAGGAAATATTTGCAGTGTGGGAAGCTCATGCCCTCTTTTGTAAAATAAGCTTAGGACCAACAGTCATGTATCAGATGACATAGGATGGGTATCTAAGTACACCCACTTCTGTTGAAAAGTGAATGCTCAGGTCAAGATATATGTCTGTCCCTGGTTGATTTGAACATGATAAATTTATTTTTTATAGTGTTAAAAATATCTCTTTCTTCAGTTGTCTCCACAAAACTCTAACCAATAATTCACGGAATTTCTTGCTCCCCAAGAGAGATACTATATCACCTTACAAACAAACTCATGAAAAATTTAGGTGATAGATTAAAACCAACTGCAACAGTCTCCCTCTTTATCTCCTCTTTCTCTTTCTTCCTCTCTCTTGCTCTCTTTCTCTCTCCAACCTGAAGAAAAACTTCAGCAGCAAGTCTTGACTACAGTATACAAAAGAAACAGATTGCTAAGTACTTAATCTACATGTGTTAGTTTTGTTGTCTTCTCTTCCGTAGCACTGGAGGAGCAAGTAAAAACCCAAATGTGCTCAGGATTCTGAGTTATCATTTCAGACACTAGCATTAGCATAAAAAATTTTAATTGTATCCATAAAAATGAATATAACCCAGAACTTGAGGGGAAAAATTTTTGAAAAATCATTTGGTGTGGTCCAATGCCTCTAAGCAAAACAGAATTCAATCTTCTTAAAAGAGATAAATATGTCTCATGCGCCTAGGGATGAAACATCGATCTTCCTATTTTTTAATAATGAAAAGTCTAGAGAGGCAGTATGCTATAGAAAGCATATAGGATTTGCATTTATTAGACACGGGTTCTAGGCCTGGCTACCACCTTTACTAATTGGCTGTATTGCCTTAGGAAAGTCACTTAACCTCTCTGAGACTCATTTTCTTCATCTTCATTACAGAATTTTCATTGCAGATTTTTACTGTATTGTTCATTACAGTAAAAGAGAGGCTTTAAAAAAAAGGCTCTAGTGAATTAATAGAGCTAGGCATTGAATATCAATAGCTAATAACATCATACACAAAAAGAAATATCTAGATTATGAATTAACAAGGAAAAATAAACCTGATTCTGATAAAGCCTCAAGATATAACTACCAGTTTACAGGAAACAAGAGGCAGGGCACCATATTAAACCACACCACAGAGATGCACCAGCAAAATTCAGACTGGGAAAAACTCTATAAGATAGACAGCCGCAGTGTCTTCGATGACATAACAGGAAAAAAGTAGCAAGGAAAAACAAAAAGAGAGAAAAAGAGGAAGAAAATATAGATCAAAAAAGATTTAAGGGACATATAAACATTATGTTGTATAAATTTTATTTGGATTCTGACTAAAACAAACTATTGTGGGGAAAAAGCTGTGGAACCTCCAGTTTCCAATCAGGGATATAGAGAGCTGGACAGAGCATTGCTCTCACCTGTACAACAGCAACAACCAAAAAAAAAAGGCCAGACGACTGCAAATTCATGACTTTTCTCAAACCCATTAGAGAACTGAGGTATCAGTTCTCTAATGGGTTTGAGAACTGAGGTATCAACTGGTCCAAAATACAAGGAGAGATAGATACCTATAGGGAGTGAAGAGATGTAACCATACTCTTACCTGGGGTAGATGTCACTGGATGGACACTTATGAGAAGAGCTCAACTAAAATCGTTAACATAATATTAGCAAATCAGATCGAGCATTATATATAAAGAATAATATCTCACAACCAAGTTAAGTTTATCCCAGGAATGCTGATTTGAAAAATCAATCAATGTAATTCACAATGCTAACAGAAAAAAAGAAGAAAAAACATCATATCTAATGGTAAAAGACTGAAGGTACCCACTAAGAACAAGCAGGGATGACCTCTCTCACCACTTATATTCAACATCATACTGGATGCATCACACTGGATACATTCTAGGCAATACAATAAAACAAGAAAAGGAAGTCAAAGGCTTACAGATTGGAGAGGAAGAAAGAAAATGGTCTCCATTCACTGATGACATGATTGTCTACCTAGAAAATTCCAAGGGCATTTTTCACAGAACTAGAACACATAATTTTAAAATTTGTACGGAAACACAGAAGACCCTGAATAGCCAAAACAATCTTCACAAAGAAGAACAGAGCTGAAGGTATCATGTGCCCTGACTTCAGACTATACTACAAAGCTACAGTAATCAAAACAGTATGGTACTGGCACAAAAGCATACACATAGATCAATGGAACAAAATTGACAGCCCAGAAATAAACCCACATACTTATGGTCAATTAATCTATGACAAAGAAGGCAAGAATATACAATGGAGAAAAGACAGTCCCTTCAATAAGTGGTGCTGGGAAAACTGACCAGCTAAATGTAAAAGAATGAAATTAGAACATTCTCTAACACCATACACAAAAATAAACTCACAATGGATTAAAGACCTAAATGTAAGACCAGAAACCATAAAACTCCTAGAAGAAAACATGGGCAGAACACTCTCTGGCATAAATCGTAGCAATATATTTTTTTAATCTGTCTCCCAAAGCAAAGGAAATAAAAGCAAAAACAAAGAAATGGGACCTAATTAGACGTAAAAGCTTTTGCACAGCAAAGGAAACCATCGAAAAAATTAAAACACAACCTACTGAATGGGAGAAAATATTTGCTAATGATATGACCAATAAGGGGTTAATATCCAAAATATATAAATAGCTCATACAACTCAACATCAAAAAAACAAACAATCTGATTTTAAAAATGGGCAGAAGACCTGAATAGACATTTTACCAAAGACATACAGGCACAGGAAAAGGTATTCAACATTTCTAATCATCAGGGAATTGCAAATCACCTCACACCTGGAATGGCTATCATCATAAAGACCACAAATAACAAATAACAAACATTGGTGAGGATGTAGAGAAAAGGAAACCCTCATTCACTGTTGGTAGGAATGTAAACTGATGCAGCCACTATGGAAAACAGTATGGAGGTTTCTCAAAAAATTAAAACGAGAACTACCATAGGACCCAGCAATTCCAGGCCTGGATATATATCAAAAAAAAACACAAAACGCTAATTCTAAGATACCTGCACCCCAATGTTCATAGAAGCATTATTTACAATTGCCAAGATATGGAGGCAACCTAAGTGTCCATCAATAGATGAATGGTTAAGGAGAAGTGATACACACACACACACACACATACACACACGAATACTACTCAGCCATAAAAAAGAAGGAAATCTTGCCATCTGCAACAACATGGATGGAGTTGGAGGGTGTTATGCTAAATGAAATAAGTCAGACAGAGAAAGACAAATACTGTATGATACCACTTATATGTAGAATCTAAAAAACAAAACAAACTAGTGAATATGACAAAAAGGAAAACATACTCACAGATATAGAGAACAAACTAGTGGTTACCAGTGAAGAGAGGGAAAGGAAGAGGGGCAAGATAGGGGTAGGGGATTAAGAGATACAAACTATTATGTATAAAATAAATAAGCTATAAGTATATACTATACAACACAGGGAAAATAGACATATTATTTTACAATAACTATAAACAGAGTATAACCTTTAAAAATAGTGAATCACTATGTTGTACACCTGTAACTTATAAAACATTATACATCAACTATATCTCAATTTTTTAAAGTTTAAAAAAAAAAAGGAAATCAAAGGCTTACAGATTGGAGAGGAAGAAAGAAAATGGTCTCCATTCACAGATGACATGATTATCTACATAGAAAATTCCAAAATATATATAAAAAAATACATCTTAGAACTAGTATGTGAGTTTGGCAAGTTTACCGGATATACAGTCAATTTTTCTATGACAAATAAGAATTCAAATTTCTTAAAAATTCAATTTACAATAGTACACCAAAAATGAAATTTAGTTTCATATGTGTGAAAGATCTGTATGGTGAAATTTATAAAATACTGAAGGAAGAAACAAAGAAGAACCAAATAATCACATTTATTGGAATTGGATTGGAAGACTCAGTGTTATTAAGATGTCAATTCTCTCCAATATGATCTACATATTCAACACAAAATCACTGGTATATAATAACCTTCTATACTGCTTTTGAAATTCTTCCATAAATCTAAAATTATCTCAAAATAAAATATTTTTAAAATTATAATTGGGACAATTAAGGAATTATTGTTAATTTGTTTTGGGGTGAGATGAAGGTATTAGGGTTATGTTTTTAAAATCCTTACCTCTTAGAGACATAAATTTAAATTTTAAATAATCAGAAAATCAGTAAATGGCAACCCCCATAGAATTACTTGTTTCATGCAAGATTCATGAATGCTAAAATTAGTGAGTGAAACTGTTTTGAGAAACAAGATATATATTGTCTCAAACTATCTCCCCACAAGACACTTACTAAATATAAAGAGAATGATAGTAACTTTACAGTGAAGTAGGCTGGCAAACATCTTAACCAAGTACCTCCTGATATCATGCACAGAGAACAACACAGTACCATTTCTTGTATTCCTGCCCAAAATGCATATGAGTCCTAATCATTCAGAAGCATTACACAAAACCAAACTGAGGGACATTCTATAAAATGACTGGTCTGTACTCTTTAAAAATGTGGAGATCATGAAAGATAGAGACAGGCTGAATTACTGCTCCAGATTAAAGGAGACAAATGATATGTGAGATCCAAGTGCAATATGCGATCTGGGTTAGACCCTGGATCAGAAAAAAATATTCTCTTCGCTGTAAAGGACATTATTGTGGCAATTGGCAACATTTAAATAGGCTTTCAAGTTGGCTAAGAGTGTTGTGTCATTTTAACTTCCTGATTTTGTCCATTGTATATGGCTATGTTTTTTAGGAATCACACAATAAAGTATTTGGGGAATGGGGCATCATATCTACAACTTACTTGCAAACAATTCAAGAAGAAAATAATACAAACATATATAATATATAAACAGACATATATACTATATACACAGACATAGAGAATGAAATTATAGATAGACTATTTAATATATATATGATAAAACAAATGTGTTAAAATGTTTACATTTAGGCGACTAACGTGAACTCTTTGTACTATTTTTGTAACTTTTCTAAAAGTCTGAAATTAACCCAAAATTAAAGGTTTTAAAAATTAACAAAAGAGAGGTAATAACAACACCTTGAGTCTGTGGCCTCCCCTATGTCCACCTTCTGTCTATGCCAGAAGAAAACTGACTCTATGTCTATCATTCATAAGACCATCTCAGCCACTGTTTCATTTTCTGTGGTTGATATAACATATTACCACAAAGATAGTGGCTTAAAACAACACAAATTTATCATCTTATAGTTCTGCAGGTCAGAAGTCCAAAAGGACTCATACTGGGCTACAACCAAGGTGTCAGCAGAGCTGTAGCCTTCCTTCCTGGAGGCTCTAGAAGATAATCTGCTTCCTTGACTTTTCCAGCTTCTAGAGGCTGCCTCCATTCCTTGGTTCATGGCCCTTACCTCCATCTTCAAAACCAGCAGCATAGCATCTTCAAATCTCTCTCTGACTCCCTCTTCTGTCTTCTTCTTCCACTTCAAAGTACCCTTATGATTTAAAATGAGGCTTACCAGGATAATCCAGAATAATTTCCCTACTTTAAAGTCAGCTGATCAACAACCTTAAATTCATCCACAACCTAAATTCTTCCTTGCCATGCAACAATATACTCACTGGTTCCAAAAATTAGGATGTAGACATTTTTTAGGGGCCATTTTTATCTGCCTATCCTCTACCAGAAATGCCTAGAAATTAAGCCCCATCCTAAAACCCAGATCCCTAAATCATAACTCCTTAGGAAACAGGTCCCTAGGTAATTGAAATTGTTGTGGTGACCGCTCCAGATGTAATTTCCTCAACTCCCCCATCCCCAATAAACTTTACAGATTTTAGTTAGTTCTGGTTTTTGTTTGCTTGTTAGTTGTACAGTCTTCCTTTCTTTGACTGTTATCATTGTCTGACTGAGCCTATAACTTGGAAGGCTGATGCAGACAAAATAAATGTCACCAATAAGAAAACACTTCCTAATGTCTAACTTAAATCACCTTTGTTGAAATGTAACCATAGTTCTTCCTGTCCTTGCTTTGGAAGTAACAGTAAGCAACAAGTCAATATCAACCTAATAAAAACCTTTTAATTTAGAGTCTATCTTTCTAATGCAACACACACACACACACACACACACAGATAATATGTCAACCAACCAGCCAATCAAGGATAAAGGCCAGTCAAGTTACTTTTTGAAGTGATGGAGTGATACAGTCAAGTCCTAAGATAAATAGCCATCCACAAACATGACCTATATGATACCTCCAGCTTTTCTCCCTTAGCCAACATAACCCTACTCAGTCCTTGCCTATTTCCTAAAGTGCTCATAGTTTAGGTTACCCTCTCTTAGTTCTGATTCCTTCCTAAATCTCCTATGTAAGTTCAGCTTGGACCTGGAGCTTTTTCCTTCTCCAACTGGCAACATCTTTTTCACCTTTCAAGACTTCTCACATGATCCCTTTCTCCCCCAAGAACAATTAGCCATGCTCTTCTTTGTGCTCCCACTGGAGGCGCTGGGGGTTCATACCTCCAATATAACACTTAACTTGTGGAACTGAAATTATCTACATTACCAACAGTTTTGAACTCAAGTCTTGTTTCTGGACTATGGATTCCAAGGAAGCAGCTATTGTTGTTACATTTTATTGCTCATTAAATGAGTCCAGGATTTCTTCCTACCTTTCTGGCTATTCCTTCTTCTATTTTCAGGTTAATTCTCCTCTAACTAGAAGAATTCCAACTCAATGCTAGAATCCTTCAATACTTGGTCCTTCATCCTCTTCTCTTCTCAGCGTATATTCCTCTCCTTAGTTGACTGTATCCACTCCCTTAGTTTCAATGACTACTTTTACGCAAATTACTCCCAAGGTGTATCCAGCCCAGAACTCTGCTCTGAGATTAAGCCCATGCATCCATCATCTCCTGAATGCCTTAAAAGCACCTCACACACATGCTCAAAACAGAAGTCAAGAACTTTCTCCCTGGTAATGAGCACTTTTGGTTACCTTCCCAGTACTCATTTCCCCCTCCTTACAGCAGTAATATCCTAATTTCCTTTAAGGACTTCACCACTCCCACTGTTGACCCATCTGGTCTCCATGAGGCTGACCGCACCCTCATCCCCAGTTCTAGGGATAGACAGTAATTAACCTGAACCAATCCACATATCCCATCCCTCCCACCACCCTGGGCAGGGTGTCTCTTGGACTGTGGGCATATAATCCAATCAGAGCAACTGAGTCACAGTGATGCCTTAGCTGGGGCTCCTCAAGAGCAAATCCCTCTTCCTGTATGGTGCTATGAGTATGTGGTCATCTTGCTTCTCTAAGTGGCCAAAGGTACTCAAGAGACTGATCTCTGTCACACTGTTTGGCCCCTAGACAAGCCATTCCTAAAGCCAGTTTACCCTTTTTTTTTTAATATGAGTCAACTAATTATTTCTGTTTAAGCAAGTTTGTATTGAGTTTTCTATCACTCGGATCACATAGACTGCTACAGTGAGACTTCTCTGGGAAGCCCCAGGGCAGACATTGTTCTGTTTTTGTGTATTAATATGTAATACCTGTAGACAGCAACTGAATTCCCCCAGAGAATAGTTGAGAAAGAGAGAGAAGTCATCAATGTACATAAGAAAGCTATATTGTGGACTAAGACAAGGATACTATCTAAAACAAATGGGCAGAGGTTATTGACCACAAGAAGAATAAAATTCACTGGTATGTGAAAACAAACTCCCAAAATCACTCTGAGCTCTCCCTTTTAGCCAGCACCATCAATTATGATTATTAAGTGCCTGCTCGGCTGCTGTGCAGTGGAAGAGGCAGGGAGGTTTGGTAGCTAGGCAACAGCCTGGAAACTCAAAAGGTAGGAGTTGTGATTCTGGCTCCTCCATAAAAGTGATAAGTGGCCTTGGGTAAACTTCCCCTGCCTTGTCTTCTTCATCTGAAAAATAGCATCACCAGAAAGTCTGCACCAGCAATGCAGAAAGTCTGCCTTTCTGCACTGAGGGAAGAAAAACAGAGTGAACAGTACACTGCAATCGTAGAAAAGTGAGCTTATGGGGCCTAGGGAGTGAGGAACTCATCACGGGACCAACCTCTCAGCTGAAATCACCACTTTATTACAATCACACTTTATTACATTTGAGCTTGAGTAATCTGTGCCTCAGTTTATCCATCTGGAATGATTCACAGATAACAGTCAGGTCCTGAGTCAAAATACTAATTAAAATATGTGATCTTTATTTTTACAGGATCTAGGGGAAAACTTGGGTGGAAGAATCTCTCCCCACTAAGTACCTTTGGAATTCCTCAAATACCTCTAACCTGTAAGCACCTCAAAAGAAAGGTCACAGCTGCCTGATTCACCACACAAACCCCAGTACCTGGCCCAGTGTCTGGTACACAGTTACTGCTCATTGTGTTTAATGAATGAGTACATTAATTATTTAAATAATATCACCTCTTTAAATGGGGAAAAGACAATATATAACCTCAAGCGAAGCATAACTAGTCTTGAAGGAAAAATGTCCACTGAACAACTTTGGAGGAAGTAACCTTGATCTATACTCTAGGGTAAAGTTAAGTCCATGCCAGGTCATGAATAGCCATGAAACAAGATTACACTTTGACTAATTCTCTTTTATTTATTTTTACTATTATTTAGGGTAGACCCAAAAAATACAGTTACAGCTCAACAGCATTCCTCCTTCCAAATATAACTGTCATTCCTGTAGAGCAAGTTTCAGAAATGTTTATATATTATCAAAATTAAGTTTCAAACTGAGCTACAGCATCTGAAAAAAGGGGATAATAATATTTCACAGAAACTAATTGGAAACTTGTTTTGAAATAAAGTAGTTATTATTTCCATCATGGAGAGATGAAAGGACAGAGATTTCCTTTTATCTCACCAGCCTAGTATCTTACATTATTTATTCACACTAAAATTAAAACCTGGCCAAATCCTACTGAGGCACTGCATATCAGTTAGAGATTATTCTTCTGGAAATGAACTTTTGTTTGCAAATTTCATTATGCAGTTACAAATGACTATTATTAAAATGTAACATATAAAACTAAACTGTGTATTTTTCCTGGCCATGCACAAGGTTCAATTTCCTATGCAGTATTTTATCCTTTTCTTCTGGACTTAGTGGCATGCTGTCCCTCTGCCCATTGCCTCCGCATCCAGAGACTCTCACAACACCCACTCCACTCGCCTGGAGCCCCCATCAGTGCCACTTTTTATTCCTCGATCCCTTGCATCCCAACAAACAGACATCAAAGGACATTCTCCACCTGGAGACCTTGCCAAGGCCCATTTTTATTTTTTCTGCAGACTCAAACCTCAGGCAAAGTGACTACCTACAAAAAGTACCTGGAGCATGATGTTGACCCACTTGCAGCTTTCTGAGTGCCTAACTGTGAAGCTCTTCCTCACCCATCCCCCAAGCCTTGCCCCTTCCTACTCATTTTGCCTGGAATGCTCTTCATTGATCACGGAATTCTGACTTGTCTTTTGGTCTCAGCTTAGAAGGAACTTTCTCCAGAAAGATTTTCCTGACCTACCTCCCAGCTACTGGATCAGGTACAGCCTCTGTGTTGCCATGGCACCCTGTACCACGTGGCACTTGCAACTTCTTAATTGACTCTACCTCTCACCAGATTGTAAGCTCCAAGATAGCAACAGTTAGGTCATGTTGCCTCACCATTTTTTTACCAGTTTCCGGCACGGTGATGGGCATATAGCAACTTATCAATAAATAGTGTGTGAATTTTGGATTTAGATTCAACTCTAGTATCTGGCCTCTAGGAAAACCAATCTCTCATTTGAATTCCAAAGAATTCTCACTATCTTTGGGCTTTCCTGGAATTAACTTTGTGGTTCACTGGAGTTCTCCTTGGTTCTCCACCCTGAGAACTCTAATTTTTCCTCTGCTAATTTCCTTCCATTTCTGGAAGGTCCTGTATAGCACTTCTAGGGTTTGCTCTTCTGGTCAGTCTGTTTGAATTGTGCTCATCAACTAGTTTTCAAAACTGGCCCTACTTCTTGGGTTCTTCACATCCATCCCATTTCCTGTACATCCAGGCCATCTTTTGCCTTATTTCCACTCTCTAGTCTACTCTTTAACTCTCTCTAACTCAATAAGGATGAAGCTTGGTATGAACTTGTTAAGAGAGATTAAAAATGCATCTAGGCACTGCATGGATCTTTGTACAGACAACAATTTTAAGAAACTTCCAATCTTAGTTGTTGTGCATCTACATGAGCTCTGCCCTTCATGCTGCTCAAACTTTACCTTTTCCCCGGGACACTGACACCCCACTACCTCCTATTCTAAAAAAATAGCCTCCCACCCCAGCTCTGAAAGTCATTTTCCAATCAGCTCAATATAGCTTTTCCCTCTGCCTAGGTGCTGCCAATAGCTCCTTTTTCATCACAGGTTTCTAGGTTTACTTGTCTGTCTGTTTGACCCTGATGAAAGGTAGAAATAAGGGCAGGTTTTCCCAAGGAAAAGTCAATCAGGTTATTTTTGCACAAGCTGCTTAAAGACAGTCTTGGTTCATATCTTGGTTACATTTGAAGAAAGGAGATAATGAATATTGCTTATCTTCAGTCTTATTGTTTCCATCATTGGAGGTAAGAGAGGATCAATAAATTATATCAAGTTCTCAAGTTAAGAATATATTGAGACTTTCTGTTTGAGTAAAAAAAAAAAAGAATATATTGAAACAAGACAAGGAAGACAGACAAATAGAGATCAAAACATCAGCTTTATTACTGTTACTGATAAAACTGATTTGAGAATTTGGCTTGATGTTTGGGCACAAATGGACTTGCTAACACTACTTCT
The DNA here is from genome assembly GCF_002837175.3 of Physeter macrocephalus. Taxonomy (NCBI): domain Eukaryota; kingdom Metazoa; phylum Chordata; class Mammalia; order Artiodactyla; family Physeteridae; genus Physeter; species Physeter macrocephalus. The sequence continues at coordinate 49,947,354 of NC_041230.1, read as the reverse complement.
CCACTAGGCAGATTTACCCACCAATCACAGGCATCACTACACTACTGTAGAACCCTCCCCACCCAGGCAGGAGCTGCTTCTGTAAGTTTCTAACATGTGTCAGTACCCTGTAGAATGGAGACCTCCAAGAAAGAAAGGTCTGAGTTAAGTAAGTTTAGTTCTTTCTCCTATCAGAAAATGCTAGGAATGTTATGATTGTTACGACAAAGGAAATCCGTCATGAAAACATAAAGGCAGGGGAATGGAGAGTCCCTTGCCTACAGCAACCACTCAAATCTATCAAAGCTTCCACCAAAGTCCCTAGTATTGTCCCAAGATCTGATAGCTCCGGATTCCCTTGGTGGTTGCAAGTTTACCTTTTCATATTGCTATGAAACAATATTTTAGGATTCCCATGAGGTGTTGTGGATCTGTTTGGCTTCATCTGGGACTAAGATAAGTTTTCCTTTAGCATTCAAACTAAGCCAGAAGGCTTGGAAATGGGTGTACTGGTTACTTGAATTCCCTGATGAGGAAGAAAGTCCTTTTTAAAAAATTTCAAACCAGATTCAAATGACAGTCCTTAAAAAAATTCATCCATTTATTTTGCTGCTGCCATAAGCACACTAAATGTAATTTAATCTTTCTTTGATGATTCATGGTCTTTGAGAGCCTCACATCATTATTATTCCTATGAATTCTCACTGTTTGGTACTGGATACACAGAAACACAGGATACAAAAATTGGATTGAATGGGCAAACTGTGGCTGACCAGGAAGCTCTCGGATGAGGTCAGACTCTTTAAATATATTTGAAAGATCACAAGAATGCATTAGAAATGATTATGGTGGTGCTGGTTGTGATAAGCACTTACTATGTACCAAACACTATTCTAAGCACTTTATGTGTATTAAATCATTGACTCTGAAGTCCTAGGAGGTAAGCATTATTACCTCCATTTTACAGGTGAGGTAAATCAGGTTCGGAGAGGTTAACTAACCTGCCCATGGTCTCACTGCTACAGGAAGTGGAACAGCCAGGATCTGCCTTTGGACTGTGTGGTTCCAGAGCCTTCGCTCATAACTAAATGCTAAAACAAGAGAAAATGTGCATAGGAGTGTTGAACTGAAAGAACATGATAGGAGAGTTAATCCCTCAATGCATTGTAGTGATATGCTTATATGAAATATGCTTAAGCCTTTCATCCACAAACTCAGAAACACACACACACACCCCTTATCAGCTACAATCAAAGTAAAAAGGATGAACCTAAAAAACACACTCACTGCTTGGGGCACATGATACAACATTAACAAACAACAAAGAGAAAGTCATATATCTCAACTTCTGTTGTATTTCCATCTTCTTTATCAAGGAGAATGATCTTTAAACTCAGGAGGGTTGAATAAATGTAGTTTAGAAGGAATTGAAGTATGAGATAAGTAAGGTGATAGCAAGAGACCATCTTGCTGTTTTAAATGAGTTCAAGCCTCCAGGCCTAAACAAATTACATCCCAGAGTATGGAGAGACTTTGCAGATATAATCTAAGCGTCACTGTCAGTAATCTTTAAGGGATCATAGAGACTAGAAAAGGTACCAGGGCAAGGGAGCTAGAAAAACAGTATTCCAATTTTTCAACATGAGAAGAACGGTGTATTCCGTGATGTACAGATCCACAAGCTTGACTTCGAAACTCGGTAATACTCTAAAATGATTATATAGACAATTTGTGAGCCTTTAGAAAAGGAGCGGTAATCACTAGGATTCAGGATGAATTCACGGGGGAAAAGTAATAAAGATCCTGCATTCCTCTTCTTTATAGGTTTAAGGGCTGGTGAAAGTGGGGATGCCATCTACACCATGAGAGATGTGAGAGCTACCTGGCTGAGGCTCCTATAACTCTTTGGGTTACCAGGGTTGACTCAGATGATCTGGCTGGCTGATGGGGTCCCCTTTGCTTTACATTCCATGAAGTCATACATCTTCTCAGAGAGAAACACCAGAGAGAGAAAAACCTTCATATGAACAAGGGAATATAAATCCTGTGCCTTCCCAAAACCCCCAAACAAGCTCAGATCCATCTGTGGTTTATATCAGTTAGGGCAAGCATATTTACAAAGTCTCTTAACACTCTTGGCATCTGATAGGTAAGTAAGACATTGTTTTTAAGAAAATAAATGTCTGGTTGACCATTCATACCAAAAATGCTTGAATTTATAAATCAGTGTCCTCTGACTAGCGCCTTTCCCTTCAGAGAGTTGCATAGCTCTCATCCACCCTCCAACAGGACTCTCCCCAGTGTCTCCTCCTTAGAGAGGTCTTCTCTAATCATCTAAGATAGCATTTGCCGCCTATCATACTGAGTACCTTGTTTTATTTGTCTACATAGTTCTTGCAATTAGCTAATGTCACATTATGCATTCTAGCTCTTACTACCATCTGACATTGTATTATATACACTATGAGATGTGCGTGTGTCTGTATGTATGTATGTATATATTTATGTATGTATGTCTCCACCTTTTGCAGAGCCAACAAATTCTATGTAAATGATGTCCCTACGTTATAATGGTAGCCCTGCCCTTCTGAATGTCAACTCCATGAGGGCTGGGATTCTGCTATCTTTTTTTTTTTTTACCACTATACCCCTAATCACTAGAATAGTACTGAAGTATAGCTGTGCTCAATAAATATTTATTTCTCAATAATATTTGTCTAATTAATGGATGTCAACTTAGAGAATGGTCTCTAGAGGCTCTATGGCTCTGTTCTTAGCCCTAGACAACATATTAAATTTGACTCAGATAAGGAGAAAGAAAATAAGAGAATTGATTCTGAGTCCATGTCACAAAAACATTTATTATTATTATTATTATTACCAAAACCATCACCTACTCAGCAACAGGTACTTATATTATTGTGAATGCTCACAACAAACCTAAAAGGTAGAAATTGTTATCACCTTCATTTTGATATGAGGAAACTGGGCTTGGGGAGTTTCAGTAACATGCCAACATTAGACAGCAGGTACAGGAAGCTGGGATTAAAAACCAAGATTGTCTCACTGCAAAGTGCATGCTTTTTTTACAATACTATGATAACACTTACAAAAACATGGAAAAACTTACTTAAATGTGCAGCTGACAGGAAAGCCAGTACATTAGATGAAGAATCAAGATTTTACAAGAGTTTGACAGATTTGAATGGCAGGTCAGAATTCCAAAAACATATATATTAGGTATAAAGGTAAAGACCCATATGCCAATTTTAAGAGTCAAATGCAGGTACATGGTGCGGGAAGGAAGAGATGGGGGAAATACTCATTTATTTGAAACAGACCAAGAGGCATCAATCGACCACAAGCTTAATATAAAACAACATTAAGATGTGGCTGTCAGATGAACTAAAATGATATTAAACTGTATTATTTAAGACTTTTTAAAGGGAGGGGGGATGCAGTTCTATTCTACAGAAACTAGACTAGGAAAACCACAGCCAAAGTAGAGTGTTAAGGCCACTAGAATGGTGAAAATATTGTTATGAACATAAGGCTTGGTGAAGTTTGGCCTGGGAGAGAAAAGCATCACCGGGATAAAATAACCATCTGCCTATCTGAAAAGGACCATCACGACAAATAAAAGGACATTCTCTGTTGATCCAGAGGAAACAGGTTTGACTAAAGATACAAAGCTTACTAATAATCAGATGCCTTCTCCCCAGTCTATCAGGCAAGGTATTCAAGCAGAGGCTACACGACAACCTGGCCCATATACTTTAGTATCTCCCCAACGAGGTATGAAATTTAGTTGATTTTGTGTATTTTTGTTCAATCACCTCCTTCTACATACAGTGACATTATTTTCTGAACCCCAAACCAAGAACTGTGGTTCTAAACAGACTTTTGTGCTGCTTCTGGGTTTGAAAGACAGTCCAGCAGATATAGTGCTGTTAGCTACCAGAATTCTGAGTTTCTGGGAGATGTCAATGATTGAAATAATGGGGAAAATATTTGAAATTAGGACTTTCCTGGAAAAGGGAATTTGTAAAATCACTCTAGGGCAGGCATTTTTCTCTCCTTGAGTACTCATCTTTTACCCAAATAGGCAGAAACTCTTGGTTAGCGTTCACTCGTTTCTTTCCTAGTACAGCAAGTTTTCTTGAACTATGGCCCCTTCTTCCAAAAGCTGAGAACAAAAATATAACTACTTCAATTCATTCATATTTAGAAAATCAAGCAGCCCTCAGAAAAGCTTTTTGGAGCATAGTAAAACTCCAAGGCCCTTCTACAGAAGCTATGCCAACACTTCCCTCAGGATATCACTTCCACCTTTGTGGGAGTACTCTAGTCTGTGCAGCTAATCAAGCTCCCAAACTATCCTCGTTCTTCCACCCTCCAGACAAGAGTGCCTCCCAACCAACTCCCCACCTTGGGATTCTTGCTTCAGAGGTGGGTGGGGCAAAAGAACCCCCACCCCCACCCTTGGCCAAATCTGGGCTCTCTCTCCTTCCAGAATTATAGTTCCAGATATCACTCATTGGGCTGGTATCAGCTGTTCCCTACTAGACACAATGTTCTTTTCAATAGACTACTTTGTTTCACACTGACAGTCATTTTTCACCCTGCATGGCAGAATTTCAAAGCCAAGAATCCTGTATTACACAGTAAACAATCAAAATTAGACTCAAAATTGCCTTTTTTTAAAACATCTCTATTGGAGTATAATTGCTTCACCATGTTGTGTTGGTTTCTGCTTTATAACAAAGTGAATCAACTATACGTATACATATACCCCCATATCTCCTCCCTCCCACCCTCCCTAGTCCACCCCTCTAGGTGGTCACAAAGCACCAAGCTGATCTCCCTGTGCTATGCGGCTGCTTCCCACTAGCTCTCTATTTTACGTTTGGTTGTGTATATATCTCCATGCCACTCTCTCACTTTGTCCCAGCTTCCCTTCCCCCTCCCCATATCCTCAAGTCCATTCTCTAGGAGGTCTGTGTCTTTTTTTGGCCTCTCACTGCTGCGGCCCCTCCCTCTGCGGAGCACAGGCTCCGGACGCGCAGGCCCAGCGGCCATGGCCCACGGGCCCAGCCGCTCCGCGGCACGTGGGATCCTCCCAGACCGGGGCACGAACCCGTATCCCCTGCATCGGCAGGCGGACTCCCAACCACTGCGCCACCAGGGAAGCCCCTGGTCTGTGTCTTTATTCCCATCTTGCCCCTAGGTTCTTCATGACCATTTTATTTTTCTTAATTCCATATATATGTGTTAGCATACGGTATTTGTTTTTCTCTTTCTGACTTACTTCACTCTGTATGACAGTCTCTAGGTCCACCCACCTCACTACAT
>NC_041230.1:49936923-49941947 GCF_002837175.3 Physeter macrocephalus | reverse complement strand
TCAGGGTATATACCCAGTAGTGGGATTGCTGGGTCATATGGCAGTTCTATTTTTAGTTTTTTAAGGAACCTCCATACTGTTCTCCATAGTGGCTGTATCAATGTACATTCCCACCAACAGTGAAAACTGCCTTTTTTGATTTTGATATATTAATCAACTCTTCATGAAAGCTTCTAAACATTTTCAATGACATCAAAAACAGGCTGGCAACGTTTTCCAACTTCAAAAAAAAACAGGCTTAGTTAAAGGTTTGTTTTCTATTCCACAGATACTCTATATTACATATTTGCAACTGTTTCTGTTTTAGGACAGACTGATTAATAGCATCAGTTCTAAAATCCCAGTATGTCCGCAGGGGGAAAAAATGTATTTCCATCTGTGATCTTTATTAACCAAGGCAGATACATCTATTTTGGTGTGTTTGTTTCTTCCTTCAGCTGTAGCCTTGGGTACCTGCGTCTCTCTGAGACTATAGGCTTCACTGCTGCCATTAAATGCCAATTGTTGGTCAGTTGTGCACTCTAGCAGATAGTAGGCAAATAATGGGTCAAATGAGCCCAGGGGAAAAAGCAGTCTTGATACCCCAAAGACCCAGCCTCCCTCCTGTACTTTACATCTTACTTGACTGGGCAAGAAAACTGGCATTTGAACTAACAATGAAAAGATCCTGAAAAACAAAACAGGAAGTAAGGTATAGTCAACAGGGATGTATAAAAGAAAATGTATATTGGACAATTATATACTTAATAGATTATATGATGACAGTAGCTAAAGTGCTTAAATTATATAGGTCTATTACTTTAAGAAGTGGAAATCACAGGCAGAATGCTACTAAGACAACTGAAATGTTTACACATCCTTCCCTAAATGTATTCCTTAAAAAAGAGTTTAAGGAGGCTCCTGCTGCTAATTGCTAAAGTTTTTTTGTAACCTTTAAAGGACTATCTTATCTACTAGTTAAAACTGGCAAGTTATAAGGATTTACTGAATCCCTGCAGTTGGCAGTGTGTCATGTGCAAAATACAAAAGAATTAGAATACAGAAGATTTGTTCAGAAAAAGGCTTACATTACAGGATAGAAACTGGACAAAAACACTTGCAAAACATGTAAGAACACTCTTAAATGTGGAAATGAATGTGATCTATTATATAATTAGATGGGGCTTTATGTGACCCTACATTGGAACTTCACCTCCCTTATTGAAATGAAACACGGAACTTGAAAGCTTTTAGCATTTGAAAAAGTTTCTCCCAGAGGACAGAGGGGCTAACAAGTGATCACTGCTCTGCCCTGTGATTTTTCACAGACACACACAGACACACACACACAGACACACACACACACACAAACACACAGTTTTCTTGGCACTCCTTAATACAAATGAGACACACTAAAATTTTCAAGAAGACTTTACTATTTCACTTTGTGTAAGATGCATAAAAAGCAGTCAAGCTTATGGAGTCCAGCATAATAGCTACATAAACCCCTTGGTCCCAACAAATATTCACATTCTTATTCCCCAAAGGAGCTAGTGATTCAACACTAATCTGAGGCTGTGGGCTTCATGGACGCCATTAAAGACAGAATTTTTAGGGCCTGTCCTAATATTCTCCCAGATTATGGAAACCTCTCATCTCCAGCATAAACTGTACTTTAATTCTTTATATCAAGATGGGGTGGAAATTTCAGGATGCCAGAAGATTGAGACTCACATGTTTTTTATTTCCTATCAAATGAAATGCCAAACAATATCTCAATATTACTCATAGTACTTCCAGAAGTCTGCCTGAAAGTGAAAGAATTTTAATCATCCAAAGCTGGTATTGCTCAATTAGGGAGTGAAGCGGAAAATGAAAAGACATTTCACCTCTACAGGTGAGTTTCTGTAGGGACTGAATTGGAGGAAGTTTTCCCAGAAAGTAGACAGAATCCTGAAAAAGGTTTTGACTTGTCTATGCACAGAAATCGAAAACCCACAGTGACAACCTTCACACCTTCGTTTTGCCTTATATGGAACAGGAAAGAACAGTTTCTTCCCAGTCTCTCTCTACAGACATACCTACTAAAAGTGCTGGCAAGCAGGTGTTCTCAATTAACAGGCTTTAAGCAGGTATTTCTTAAGCTTTATGCAGATATTTCTTTTCTTCCTCCTCATTCTAAATATACAGCAGCCTATCTACCAGAAAGGGGAATAGGGGTGTTGTTCTTTGATTAAGAACAGTGATCATAATCTATTAGTCCACTGAACACCAAGAAAAGAAGAAATCACTATACTGCAATGCCAAGGGCCCCGGTTCCACGTGAGTACTTTCCTAAGGGTCTCTCTGAACAGGCCCCATCTGTGCAGCTCACTCACAGTTTACTTTGCCTAGATGACTGATAAAATACCTAAGGGTACACTGTCACCCTTAACTGAGACACCCATCCTCTAAATTCGTGGTCTGGTTGCTAATGACAAATCTCTTCATGGAACCTCCTTAAAAGAAAGGTTACTCCCCCTTTACTATGAAAGGGTGATACTACTCAGTCAGTAACTATACACAGTAAGAGTGTGTAAAGAGATAGAAGCCAAAACGGAGTGTCTTATTCAGGAGTGAAATTAATTAAGGAAGATTTCCTAAAGGTGGTAAGGCCTCCTTATAGACTTGATCATTATCCAACTGTATTTATTTTATAAGGCTCCTATAAATTGTAACCCTGGTGATTTACATGAATGAATTAACACCTATGTCTAGTAATCATCCAGTAGAAAAATTAAATATATCTGAAATATATGTCAAGTTAATTTTTTGTTTCATTTATCACAACACGAATCCCAATTCACATATGTTCAGTCTTCTTAATCTACAGCTGCTAGTGCATGATTCTGTCCTCATGACTTTTAAAAAAAAAGGAGGAAAGTTAATTTTAAGACACCAAAGACACATTTTTAAGACCTAAGACACAGTTTAAGGCACATTTCCGTTAGGAAAACACTATGTCAATTCAAAGGCGATGGCTGTGCTAATGTAACAAAAGATCTGTAGCATTCCTTATACTGTCTGAAGTAATCCCCCATTCAGGTTGGCCCCAGAATGATGGTATCCAAAGAACTTAAGAGAGGAAATGAAATTGCAGCAAAATGGGACCCTATGAGATTAATTATTTTATAATTTAATATTTACATAATTGTACCTAAAATATTAACTCAAGGTATAAAGAAATATAACTGGTTAATATAAGTTTAAATACTTACAATTATCAAGATAGTGGTCATTGGCAAGTGAAACCACAAGAGAAGAGGCCCATGCTATGCCTGGTCCTGCTGAGCAATTTTCAGACTTCAGCTCATTCTGGCAACTACGATTAAAGAATACACAGAAACCAGAATTATAATTACATGACTTTACATTGTATTAATTAGCATGTTTCCATGGAAAATAGTAAAACGCTGAGTAAAACTGGCTTAAACAATGACTTTTACTATATCACAAAACAGGACGTACAGAGGTAGAATAGCTCCAGTGAGTTCACTGAGTAATTCAACAACATCAAGAACTACCCAGGGGGGCGGAACTTCAAGATGGCAGAACAGTAAGACATGGAGATCACCTTCCTCCCCACAAATACATCAGAAATACATCTACATGTGGAACAACTCCTACAGAACACCTACTGAACACTGGCAGAAGACCTCAGACATCCCAAAAGGCAAGAAACTCCCCATGTACCTGGGTAGGGCAAAAGAAAAAAGAAAAAACAGAGACAAAAGAATAGGGATGGGACCTGCACCAGTGGGAGGGAGCTGTGGAGTAAAGGTTTCCACACACTAGAAGCCCCTTCGTGGGCGGAGACTGTGGGTGTCAGAGGGGGAAGCGTCTGAACCACGGAGGAGAGCGCAGTAACAGGGTGTGGAGGGCAAAGCAGAGGGATTCCCGCAGAGGATCGGTGCCGACCAGCACTCACCAACCCGAGAGGCTTGTCAGCTCACCCGCCAGGACGGGTGCGGGCTGGGAGCTGAGGCTCGGGCTTCAGAGGTCGGATCACAGGGAGAGGACAGGGGTTGGCGGCGTGAACACAGCCTGAAGGGACTAGAGCGCCACAGCTAATCGGGAGGGAGTCCAGGAAAAAGTCTGGAGCTGCCGAAGAGGCAAGAGACTCTTTCTTGCCTTTCTTTCCTAGTGCGCGAGGAGAGGGGATTAAGAGCGCCACTTAAAGGAGTTCCAGAGACGGGCGCTACCCGAGGCTATCGGCGAGGACACCAGAGACGGGCATGAGATGCTAAGGCTGCTGCTGCAGCCAGCAAGAAGCATGTGTTCAAGCACAGGTCACTATCCACACCGCCCCTTCCGGGACCCTGTGCAGCCCGCCACTGCCAGGGTCCCACGATGCAGGGACAACTTGGAAGATAAAATAGTGGAAATAACTACTGCAGAGCACAATAAAGAAAAAAGAATGAAAAGAATGAAAAGAATTGAGGACAGTCTCAGAGACCTCTGGGACAACATTAAACGCACCAACATGCGAATTATACGGGACCAGAGGAAGAAGAGAAAAAGAAAGGGACTGAGAAAATATTTATAACATACAAGGGAATCCCCATAAGGTTAACGGCTGATCTTTCAGCAGAAACTCTGCAAGCCAGAAGGGAATGGCAGGACATATTCAATGTGATGAAACGGAAAAGCTACAACCAAGATTACTCTACCCAGCAAGGATCTCATTCAGATTCTACAGAGAAATTAAAACCCTTACAGACAAGCTAAGAGAATTCAGCACCATCAAACTAGCTTTACAACAATTGCTAAAGGAACTTCTCTAGGCAGGAAACACAAGAGAAGGAAAAGATCTACAATAACAAACCCAAAACAATTAAGAAAATGGTAATAGAAACATACATATCAATAATTACCTTAAATGTAAATGGATTAAATGCTCCAACCAAAAGACATAGACTGGCTGAATGGATACAGAAACAAGACCCATATATATGCTGTCTACAAGAGACCCACTTCAGACCTAGGGACACATACAGACTGAAAGT
>NC_041230.1:49935380-49935896 GCF_002837175.3 Physeter macrocephalus | reverse complement strand
GTATATAGCAATACAATCCTACCTTAAGAAACAAGAAACATCTCAAATAAACAACCTAACCTTACACCTAAAGCAATTAGAGAAAGAAGAACAAAAAAACCCCAAAGTTAGAAGGAAAAAAAATCATAAAGATCAGATCACAAATAAATGAACAAGAAATGAAGGAAACGATAGCAAAGATCAATAAAACTAAAAGAGCAACTCTACGCCTATAAAATGGACAACGTGGAAGAAATGGACAAATTCTTAAAAATGCACAATCTTCCAAGACTGAACCAGGAAGAAATAGAAAATATGAACAGTCCAATCACAAGCACTGAAATTGAAACTGTGATTAAAAATTTTCCAACAAACAAAAGCTCAGGACCAGAAGGATTCACAGGTGAATTCTATCAAACATTTAGAGAAGGGCTAACACCTATCCTTCTCAAACTCTTCCAAAATATAGCAGAGGGAGGAACACTCCCAAACTCATTCTATGAGGCCACCATCTCCCTGATACCAAAACCAGACAAA
>NC_041230.1:49933230-49934356 GCF_002837175.3 Physeter macrocephalus | reverse complement strand
AAAAGAAGTAAAACTGTCACTGTTTGCAGATGACAGATACTATACATAGAGAATCCTAAAGATGCCACCAGAAAACTACTAGAGCTAATCAATGAATTTAGTAAAGTTGCAGGATACAAAATTAATGCACAGAAATCTCTTGCATTCCTATACACTAATGATGAAAAATCTGAAAGAGAAATTAATGAAACACTCCCATTTACCATTGCAACAAAAAGAATAAAATACCTAGGAATAAACCTACCTAGAGAAACAAAAGACCTGTATGCAGAAAACTATATAAGACACTGATGAAAGAAATTAAAGATGATACCAACAGATGGAGAGATACACCACCATGTTCTTGGATTGGAAGAATCAATATTGTGAAAATGACTATACTACCCAAAGCAATCTACAGATTCAATGCAATCCCTATCAAATTACCAATGGCATTTTTTATGGAACTCGAACAAAAAATCTTAAAATTTGTATGGAATCACAAAAGATCCCGAATAGCCAAAGCAGTCTTGAGGGGAAAAAACGGAGCTGGAGGAATCAGACTCCCTGACTTCAGACTATACTACAAAGCTACAGTAATCAAGACAATACAGTATTGGTACAAAAAGAGAAATATAGATCAATGGAACAGGATAGAAAGCCCAGAGATAAACCCACGCACCTATGGTCAACTAATCTATGACAAAGGAGGCAAGTATATACAATGGAGAAAAGACTGTCTCTTCAATAAGTGGTGCTGGGAAAACTGTACAGCTACATGTAAAAGAAGGAAATTAGAACACTCCCTAACACCATACACAAAAATAAACTCAAAATGGGTTAGAGACCTAAATGTAAGACCGGACACTATAAAACTCTTAGAGGTGGGCTTCCCCAGTGGCACAGTGGTTGAGAGTCCACCTGCCGATGCAAGGGACACGGTTTCGTGCCCCAGTCCGGGAAGATCCTACATGCCGCAGAGCGGCTGGGCCCGTGAGCCATGGCCACCGAGCCTGCGCGTCCGGAGCCTGTGCTCTGCAACGGGAGAGGCCACAACAGTGAGAGGCCCGCGTAACGCAAAAAAAAAAAAAAACTCTTAGAGGAAAACATAGGAAGAACACTCTTTGACATAAATCACAGCCAGATC